>NW_016828762.1:1319053-1321265 GCF_001698545.2 Rhinopithecus bieti | reverse complement strand
TTTTTTTGAGACAGAGTCTCACTCTGTCGCCCAGGATGGAGTGCAGTGGTGCGATCTTGGCTCACCGCAACCTCCGCCTCCTGGGTTCAAGTGATTCTCCTGCCTCAGCCTCTCAAGTAGCTGGGATTACAGGTGTCCACCACCATGCCCGGCTAATTTTTGTATTTTTAGTAGAGATGAGGTTTCGGAATGTTGGCCAGGCTGGTTTCAAACTCCTGACCTCAGGTGATCCACCTGCCTCGGCCTCCCAAAATGCTGGGATTACGGGCATGAGCCACCGCGCCCAGCCATACTTCAGCTCATATTGAGCACCATCAAGGCTCTGGAGCAGGGAAACAGTGTTGGTGAAGAAATGGTATACTGAATGGAGAATGACCCCAATATGGGTTTGCTGGGTTCCAGAGACAACCGACTCTGGGATATTGACAGTCACACTCCTAGAGTGGGTGCTCTTCCATGTGCCCCCTGGATTCCCTTACCTCTTCCTCCATATCTGGCCTGGTCCTGTTTCTCATGATTTTGCAAGCCCAGTACTTGCCACCACAGAGACGTCACTGTAGTCTAAATGTATGTGTCTCTCCAAAATTCGTATTTTGAAACCTAATCACCAATGTGACGGTGTTACGAGGTGGGGCTTTTGGTAGGTGATTCTGAGACCTCACGAATGCCATGCGTACCCTTCTAAGAGGCCCCAGAGAGCACCCTTGCCCTTCCCACCATGTGATGATGCAGCAAGAAGGCACCATCTGTAAACCAGGAAATGCGTCTTCACTAGAAACCAAATCTACTGACATCCTGATTATGGAATTCCCGGACTCCAGAACTGCAAGAAACAAAGTTCTGTTGTTTATAAGCCACCTATTTTATGGTATGTTGTTACAGCAGCCTGACCAGATGGAAACAAACATACAATGGCAGAGGCAGCAGCAGTTCTACCAGGGAAACTGGAGAGACAGGCACACACAGCTCAGAGACTGAGGGTTCGCTTACCAATGGGGAAAAACACGGTCTGTCCTTGCTTTTTATTCTTTTTCTCCCTTGAAGGACTCTGAGCACAGTGGACCCTCCAAATATGGCCCTTGTCAATGGGTTACAGTTTAGGTTGGGGTGGCTTTGCTTTCTTCATCCACACAATGAGAAAACAGGAGGCAACAGAGCAGTCTTCATGAGTAGATTCTGCTAGGTGCCCAGTAGATGCCCGTAACAGCTGTTAACTGACCACTCCCAAGTCTGATGCCAATACCTCTCTTTCAGAGATGGGCCACCTCTAAGTATTGGTTTCTTCTACTGCTGAAGAAAGCCAAGGGACTTTTTATCTTACAGGGTCAGGCAAACTCCCTGTGCATAGATCCTATTCCTCAATGAGATGTTTTTAAATAGTCTTATTCCCACTTAAAGTAATTTTTCTCCAACGTTTATGCTTATTTGAAGTTTTCATGGCAAACTAGCATTTATTGAACACTTATTACATACAGGTACAGTGCTAGGAAACTGACCTGTATGATCTCATAGATCTCAAAGCATGCATTTTGAGCATCTCATACATTTTGAGATTTTATGAGTCCGTTCTCACACCGCTATGAAGAAATACCTGAGATTGGGTAATTTATAAAGAAAAGAGGTTTTAGGGCTGGGCACGGTGGCTCACACCTATAATTCCAGCACACTGGGAGGCCAAGGCAGGTAGATCACGAGGTCAGGAGTTCGAGACTAGCATGGCCAATATGGTGGAACCCCATCTCTACTAAAAATACAACAAAATTAGTCAGACATGGTGGCATGCGCCTGTAGCCACAGCTACTCTCCTGAGACAGGAGAATTGCTTGAACCTGGGAGGTGGAGGTTGCAGTGAGCCAAGATTGCACCACTGCACTCCAGCCTAGGCAACAGAGCAAAACTCTATCTAAAAAAGGAAAGGAGGCCGGGCGCGGTGGCTCAACCCTGTAATCCCAGCACTTTGGGAGGCCGAGATGGGCGGATCACGAGGTCAGGAGATCGAGACCATCCTGGCTAACACGGTGAAACCCCGTCTCTACTAAAAACTACAAAAAACTAGCCGGGCGAGGTGGCAGCGCCTGTAGTCCCAGCTACTCGGGAGGCTGAGGCAGGAGAATGGCGGGAACCCGGGAGGCGGAGCTTGCAGTGAGCTGAGATCCGGCCACAGCACTCCAGCCTGGGTGACAGAGCGAGACTCCGTCTCAAAAAAAAATAA
>NW_016828762.1:1255021-1318971 GCF_001698545.2 Rhinopithecus bieti | reverse complement strand
AAAAAAAAATAAAATAAAATAAAATAAAAAATAAAAAATAAAAAAGGAAAGGAAAGGAAAGGGAAAAGGGAAGGGAAAGGAAAGGAAAGAAAAAGAAAAGAGGTTTAATTGACTTTCAGTTCTGCATTGCTGGGGAGGCCTCAGTAAACCGACAATCATGGTGGAAGGCACCTCTTCACAGGGCAGCAGAAGAGAGAATGAGTGCCAGCAGGGAAAAATGCCAGATGCTTATAAAACCATCAGCTCTCCTGAGAACTCACTATCATGAGAACAGTATTTGGGAAACCACCCCATAATAATTCAGTCACCTCCCACCAGGTCCCTCCCATAACACGTGGGGATTATAATTCAATATGAGATTTGGGTGGGGACACAGCCTAACCATATCATGAATTAAGTACTTTTTACTTTCTTTCATCTTTAACTTTTATTTTAGGTTCAAGGGTACATGTGCAGGTTTGTTTTATAGGTAAACTCATGTCATGGGGGTGTGCACATTATTTCATCACTCAGGTACTAAGTCCAGTATCCAACAGTTATTTTTTTCTACTCCTCTCCCTCCTTCCACCCTTCACTCTCAAGCAGGCTCTAGTATCTGTTGTTCCTTTTTTGTGTCCATGAGTTCGCATCACTTAGTTCACACTTATAAGTGAAAACGTGGTATTTGGTTTTTTGTTCCTGCTAGTTTGCTAAGGATAATGCCCCCCAACTCGATCCATGCTCCTGCAAAAGACATGGTCTTGTTCTTTTTATGGCTGCATAGTATTTCATGGTGTATATGGACCACATTTTCTTTATCCAATCCATCACTCATGGGCATTTAGGTTCATTCCATGTCTTTGCTATTGTGAATAGAAGTACTCTTCTTTTATATTCGCCTAACAGATGGGGAACCTGAGACTCAGAACAGTTAAGAACTTGCCCAGGTCACCTGGCTAATACGTGGCAGGCAGGAGCCACATCCGGATGTCTGCCTATGGAAGTCCACATATGCCTTTCCACTAGAGTTCACTGCACTTCCCCTTCCAAGTGAAAAATGCAGATGACAATGTTTGTGGAAGCTGACATCATTTTTTATTGTTAGAATTCTCATAAATACATAATGGGGGCTTTTAAAATGATTTATTGAGGTAAAATATACATATATAATGTACCATCTTTACCATTTTCAAGTGTACAGTTCAGTGGTAATAAACACATTCACATTCCTTTTTGTGGGGGTTGTTCTAAGCAACTAAAAGTTTGCTGATTTTGAGAATTATTATAATAGCAAAAGAAAAGTCTGAGCAAAAGAATCTTGTCACTGAAAAAAAAATATCAATAGGTGAGAGTGCAATGATGGGGCAAATCACTACCTATGCTAACATTCTCTCTGTTGATCCTTACTCCCTGCATTAGGACTTGTGTCTTTCATGGACTTGAGCTTTATTCTCCACCATGATGGCTGAAAGTTACTACAGACCCAATCAGCAAGCCCAGTGGCCCCTCATCTGTTGGAGTCATTAAAACAAAGTAAACACTACCAACAATCTTCAACTCAAATCCTGATTCATCTTGACCATCCACTGGAAATGACAGGCTTCTTACAAACTAAGAAATTTTAAAATTCTCCACAGGGAGTACATCAGGTATCTGACAAATATGGTCTCGCCATTTTCTTTGTGATAACCACGTTTTCTAAATGCAAAGTTATGGGATTGAATATAGCAGGAAGGTGTCCTTAGTAAGAGTTCTTAAATAAGAAGTTGATCAAAGAACAAAGAAACAAATTAATATTTTCATCTAGTAAATGAATTTAACTTATTTTCATCTAGTAAATGAATTTAACACAGCCTTTTGTATGATTAGGCAGAAACACAGAGATTGTTTTTTATTTTTTTTTGAGATGGGAGTCTCACTCTGTCACCCAGGCTGGAGTGCAGTGGCACAATCTCGGCTCACTCCAACCTCCACCTCCCAGGTTCAAGCAATTCTCCTGCTTCAGCCTCCCGAGTAGCTGGGATTACAGGCGCATACTACCATGCCGGGCTAATTTTTGTATTTTTAGTAGAGATGGGGTTTCACCATGTTGGCCAGGCTGGTCTCAAACTCCTGACCTCAGGTGATCAACCCACCTCAGCCTTCCGAAGTGCTGGGATTATAAGCATGAGCCACCGCACCTTGCTGAGATTTATTTTATATTTGCTATTACTCATTATAGTGTGTATAAGTTGATCTCAGAACGAATGAATCAGCAGAGACCAGCACTGCGTCTCATTTTATCGTTAGGAAGCGGTTGAAAATCTAAACCCTATCATTTATTTCAGTGAAAAGAGATATGCCTGAAAAGAATTAACCATGAGTCAGGCTTATTCTACATGTATAGGTTTTTATTTTTAGCATTCTGCAGCATTCTTAGTCAATTTTGCAGATAATTCAGGAAGCTATATAAATATGGAATGGGCAGCATGAGTTTGGAGACCAAAGAAATCTCAAAAGAAATCATTTGGACAATTCTCCCATTTAATTAAATAAACAAACACTAGAGAAATCTGTGTTAGTGGAACCCATCTCATGAACGTATTAGGTAATGGTTACCACAAATGTGTTGATGTTAAAAATGGGCAGTTGGCTTCATTCATCTATTGAGAGACACCATGTCCCCATCCTCACCCTACAACAATAGCTGAAGTTCCTAAGATAATTTAGACATGAAACACAAAACTTCTCATGTAGATTATTGACATTCTTTTTCAAAATGAAATCTGGAGAAGTTAAGCCATTTAGATGGTTTTGTGGACAGCAGATGCATCATATCACAGACATGTCATGTGTACACAAAAAAGTATGTGTTGTGGCAACTGCCAAGTCTTTCACAGCCTGAGGTTCCCCAAGGACAGGGGTTCAGCCATGGGGCGGCCAGAGAAAGGGTCATGATTCACTCTGGCAGGGCCAGTGCTTGGACAGAGTTGCCTTTAATTGCCTGGTTGTCATCTCCCAGATACTCTTGGGTGACATTGTAGCTACAGTAATGAAGAAAATAAATACACAGAATCTCATATATTCCTTGATCCTGAAACGCTCTATTTATTTGCTCAATATTCATTAACGAGAGAAAAAATCAGATCATCTCTCATGTTTCACATCGATACCACATATCATTTTTGCTTGAGTATAAACTGACATATGTGTTCTTTCAATTATATGAAAAGCAAGATGTCAGATCACACTTTTGATTGGGAAGGTTTGCAGTTGAAAGGCAAGGTTAATCAGCTCAGAACAATCTGAATGGTAATTTTCTCTAGAGGTATAAAGTCATACTTTTGTCATTAAAAGGTCACATAGTTTGTGAACCTTTAAAAAGGAACTTGAGGCCAAGGCGGGCGGATCATGAGGTCAGGAGATCGAGACCATCCTGGCTAACGTGGTGAAATCCTGTCTCTACTAAAAATACAAAAAATTAGCCAGGCGTGGTGGTGGGCGCCTGTAGTCCCAGCTGCTCGGGAGGCTGAGGCAGGAGAATGGCATGAACCCGGGAGATGGAGCTTGCAGTGAGCAGAGATTGCGCCACTGCACTCTAGCCTGGGTGACAGAGAGAGACTCCATCTCGAAAAAAAAAAAAAAAGGAACTTGATTCCATTTGGGTCTAGAATTTTTCACCATATTGCAGAAAGTAGCAAGGGGTAAGTCTGAAACACTTTAGTTTGGGTGTGATGGTGTGTCAAGAGAAAACTGAGCTTTCCACTTGTATTCTCAATACATGCATGCGGTGCTCTGCATGTGGTGCCTCATTCTGTCACTTAACAACAGCCATCGTTTAAGTGGCCATCACCAGATACAGGGACCACCCTAAGCTCTTTGCACACATCATAGCACATTTAACATTTTCAACTACCTTTTGCCTTAAGTATTATTGGCCCACACTTTTACAAACGAGAAGGGAGGCTTAATGGGACTAAGTATTATGCCCAGAATCAGGACTCACAGCCAGGTCTGTCTTGCTTCCAAACCCTGTGCTCTTGACCAGCTAAATATGCAATCACCTTCAGTCATTTTGTTTTGTGACTACTTACTCTTAAGACCACCTCTGATAGGAAGAGGAAGGAGAGATGCTAGGACAAAGTGTTACCATTGCAAGTAAGGTTGGCATACATGTGAGAGGGGAAGACAAGTGTCAAAAAGAGGTGGTCATCTTGTTGGGTGAGCCATGGCCAAATTCCTGCTTTCCCGGGGCTCGCTGCATTATGACTTCAAGCAGGGCCCATCCTTACTTGGTTAGACTCCAGCAGGAAAGGGTTATCCTAAGCATGAAGCAGAGAGCTCAGTCTCTCAGGTGGAAGAAGCTTATTCCTATAACACAGGATTTGAAAGGTGCCTGGTTACTTAGTCTGAAAAGGTATTGTCCCTGAGATGACTGGAGACACTAGTAGCACCAGAAGCCATTTCTTCAGTCACATGCTACTACTTATTACAGACATTCTCCTTTATTTGAAAACTCCATATGTATACATTTACTATGAGGGATCTGCAACTTAGAAAAGGGTGTCTCCCAGTCAGAATGGCTATTATTAAAAAGTCACAAAATAACAGATGCTGGAAAGGTTGTGGAGAAAAAGGAACACTTTTACATTGTTGCGGGGAGTGTAAATTAGTTCAACCATTGTGGAAGACAGTGTGGCAATTCCTCAAATACCTACAGACAGAAATTCCCAGCAACCCCATTATTGGGTATATCTCAAAGGAATATAAATAATTCTATTATAAAGACACATGCGCATGTATGTTCACTGCAGCACTATTCACAATAGCAAAGACATGGAATCAACCTAAATGCCCATCAGTGATAGACTGGATAAAGAAAATGTGGTGGCCAGGCGCAGTGGCTCACGCCTGTAATCCCAGCACTTTTGGAGGCTGAGGCAGGCAGATCATGAGGGCAGGAGATAGAGACCATCTGGCTAACACAGTGAAACCCCTCTCTACTAAAATACATCAAATTAGCCAGGCGGAGATCGCGCCGCTGCACTCCAGCCTGGGTGACAGAGTGAGACTCCGTCTAAAAAAAAAAAAAAAAAAAAAGAAAATACGGTACATATACACCACGGAAAAATAACTAATGGATAGCAGACTTAATACCTGGGTGATGAAATAATCTGTACAACCCCCATGACACACGTTTACCTATGTAACAAACCTACACACCCTGCTCGTTACCCCTGAACTTAATTTTTTTTTTAAAAGTCTTATGTTTTTTTTTTTTTTTTTTTTTTTTTTTTTTTTTTTTTTTGAGATGGAGTCTTGCACTGTCGCCCGAGCTGAAATACAATGGCACGATCTCGGCTCGCTGCAACCTCCGCCTCCTGGGTTCATGGGATTCTCCTGCCTCAGCCTCCCGAGTAGCTGGGATCACAGGTGTACACCACCACACCCGGCTATTTTTTTGTATTTTTCATAGAGATGGGGTTTCACCATGTTGGCCAGGCTGGTCTTGAACTCCTGACCTCGTGATCTGCCCACCTCGGCCTCCCAAAGTACTGAGATTATAGGTGTGAGCCACAGTGCCTGGCCTTGTGTATTCTTTATTGGGTAATTCCTAGAATTACCCAATAAAGATTTTGTTACCCACTATTGTGAGTAATATCTTTTTTTGTCATATTCTAGTTGGTTATTATATTGGTATAGAAAGTGCACTGCTGATTTATGTAAGCTGACCTTATATCAAATAACACTGTTGAACTCTCATACGAGCTCTAACTGACATTGTTGAACTCTCATATAATGTCTAAATTCTGCTAGATTTTCTATGTTGATAATTACATCATCTATAAATGATGACTATTATGTCTCTTCCCTTCCAGTTTCTGTAATTTGTTTATTTTTCTTACTATATTGGCTAGAATCCCGAGTACAATGTTGAGTCATTATTAAAATAACGATAAAGGACATCCTTAAATTTTCCCATATTTCAAAAGAAAAAAAAAGGTGTCTCTTTTTAAAAAAAATCGGAACCTAGATTCTGCTCTAATTTTTTTATTGACAGATAAGATTGTATGTATTTATCATGTATGACATGATGTTTTGAAGTACATATACATTACAGGATGGCTGAATCAAGCTAATTAATATATGCATTACCTATCATAATGGTCATTTTTGGGCTGAGAATACTTAAAATCTACTCTCTTACCACTTTTCAAGAATACAATATATTGTTATGTAGTCATCAAGTTGTACAATAGATCTCTTGAACGTATTCCTCTTATTTAAGTGAAAATTTGTAACCTTTGACCAACGTCTTCCCAACCATCTGCTCTGCTAAACTTCTGAATACCTGTGATCACAAGTTTCTGTGGCTAAGTTGTCTCTAGGTTGCTTATCTGTAATATAATGAGTCTTAATTATGTTGGAATAGGGTATGCACCATCTCTTTTCCATGCTAAATGAAAGCACTCACAGGCAGAGTTGGTACAAAGTTTATCACTTTATCTCCGGAGCCCAGCCCGGTGCCTGGTACATAGCAGGTACTAAATAGCCAATGAATGATGAAGTGTACCTTCTTCTAAGTGTTTTAGTTTTTGCATTTTGAATCTCAGTCTCTCCTCTTTTTTTGTGTATTTCCCTTCCTTTACCTTAAATCAATTAACTTATTTCTATAACAAATTGCCTTCCATAGATGGTGCCAGAGGATATTGTCTGAATATTCACTGAGCTACCTGTTTCCAGCCTGCAGAATTAGAGAAGAAGATTTGGAAAACAAAACTCAGAATGAACAAACAAAACAAAACACAAAATATCCCTTTCCAATTTTGCAAGGAAAACCTCTTAAGGGACAGAAGTTGATGAACAAGATCTCACCATTATACAATGATGAAGCTGGCTCGCGGATGAGAAAACGGCTACTAGGAAGTCACGATTATTGTTGTACATTATTTGTGTTTAGTGCCAGAGAAACAATTTTCTTTCTGTAATATCTTTGCCTCAATAAAATTAAGAACGTAGTGTAAGATCCAAATTCCCCCCAAAGGGGTCAGCTTAAAAAAATGTATTAGCTCTACTGCCACGGGGATTTATAGTTTCTCCTTTAATAGTTATAGTCTGATATACCATAAGTTTTGTTGGTCACTAGGTGGATTCATTTTTCTTTCTTTTGAAACACACGTTGAATGTTTTAAGCAAATTCTGGCCCTTCAATTGATTGAATTTTGCATTGAGGAATGAATTGCTAAATGACTTTGGAATATGTCTCTAAAACAAGAAGATCTTAAAATAAAAACAGATATTGAAGACTGTATTTTCTTGATTGTCAGTCAAGCTAATTATGCTTTACTCTAAAGCTTTGTCTATCAGGCAAGAAAGGAAAAGGCAATTGGGGGCTCTCTCCTTGCAGAGCCTGATGTCTGGGAATATAACACCAGTTTATTCACAGCAGGAGCCTGCTATAATTGGCAGTTCCATTTTCCCCTACTAGAGGGTAATTCTCTAGTGAAGAAAACACAGTGTTAACAAGATTTTACAAATTTGACATATGGTATCCTATCGAAAATGACCAACAAAAGTTCCTTATCTCCCCAAACAAATGCAGTTATCACAGGATAGGGCTACAAAGAGTGATAGAAAAAAAGGGGGCAGGGGCGGCCCTTGGAGTTCTTTTATAGGGCCTGTAAATCTGTGGTCTTAACAAAAAACCCATTAATAACAACAAAAGGTAAGACACTCACGGTGGCTGTGTCTCCAAGAGTTGGTGATGAAATGACGATAAAACGTCACCTGAACATGGTGCTTCATTAACAACAGTTGATTATGGCTAGGGCATTTGGAGTGAAGATTCTGGCCCAGGAGAGAATCCTTAGTGAGTCTATTCAGTTTAGGATGGGGCTGGTCCACAGAGCAAGTAAGAGGAAATAAAAGACATGTGGGAACTAGCAACAATTCTGGGTTTAACCTCACCCTTTCCCTTAACACACAGAAACTCTAGAATGAATTTGTAGAAAGGGTCAAATTGTTTTGATGTGGATCCAAAATGGCCTTCTTTATTATAATATAAATCTTGTTTAAAACCATACATCCCCAATGAAGTCTCTGGTTTCTGTTTTAACAAAAGAATGAAAGAAAGATTACTCTGGAACATAAAACACTAGGCAGAATGTATGCAAATTTTCCAGAAAAAGCAGAGCAAGGATTTGTGTTCTCTTTCCACTTGAACATATTAAGTGATGCATCATTTCATTCTTCCTCTGTAGGTCATTTGGGTAGGTTCTAAAAAGGGGCAAAAATGGGTCCCCAGGAATTTATCCTGGATCTGCTGCTAAGATACCCACAGTTTATTGTCTACGGCCATAATCTAGGGACTGTCATCAGACCCCATCTGATGTTCCATCTGACCCCAGCTGCGGAGATGGTGCAGGAAATGGAGATTCACTTTCAGGTTGGTGATCTCAAGGGCATTACAGAATGGGATTAATGAGCAGCTTCCAAGCACCATGTACTCGCAGTAAAGCCACAGAGTCAGGTTAAGTCCTAATTTTCATGGGGAATTAAACTCCTTTTGATACCACCTGGTGACATATAATTGACAATCAACTGGAATCTACCCAGGTGAAGGAAGTAGCAGGATGGCAAAGCCATTTTTTTTGTTTCAGTATACTCAATGACACACACACTCAAATACAAAAGGACCAATATTTGTTTCTCCACTTAGATTATTTGCTCACTCAGTGTTGCTGTTCATTTCTTCTTTCCTGCCTAGATGTTCTACACAGCGATTCCCAGTAACACCGGAGCTGTTTTTAAGCCGTGGAGGGACAGGCAGGCCTTGAGTTAACACTGAATCCCATAGCAAGAGAGTTTGGCTTTATCAAATGTCTTGCCATCTTCCAGATTATGAAAGAGTCTCAGTTCGGTGCTGCTACATCTTTTGCACCTTGCTAATATTTGCTAATCTCAGTGGGAGATAAGAACCTCAGAGTGTCACACAGTAGAACCCAGCTAGCATCTAATAACGGGCTGCTTTCATTCTGTTCATTCTTATGGCTATTCCCCCTATTTATGACAAACATTACTGATTTTCCATTTTTAGAAGTTAGAGAATGTTTTCATGGAAAATACAGTTACTCATGCTAAGTGAAATAAGCCAGTTACAAAAGGACAAGTACTATATAATTCCACTTATATGAGGTACCTGGGGTAGTCAAATTCATAGAGACAGGAAGTAGAATGGAGGCTGCCAGGGCTAGAGGAAGGAGGGAATTAGGAGTTGTCATTTATTGGATAAAGAGTTTCATTTTTTGCAAGATGAAAAAATTCTGGAGATTGGTCGCACAACAATGCAAATATATTTAACACCATTGCACTGCACATCTAAATATGGTTAAGATGGCAAATTTTATGTTATGTATATTGTACCATAATAATAATACATAAAAAGCTGAAGAGGGAGGCAGAGAGGAGGATCGGAGGAAGCTGTGGCTATGGAAGCAGCATCAGAGAGATGGAACACTGCTGGCTTTGGAAATGGGAAGGGGCCATGAGCCAAAAAATATGGGCAGCCTCTAGAAGCTGGAAAAGTCAAGGAAACAGATTTTCCCTTAAAGCCTCCAGAAAAGAATGCGGCCATGTTCACACCTTGATTACAGTCTGGTTACACATTTTGATTCTGGCTTCCAGGGCTTACAAATTTGTGTAGTTTTAAGAACCTTTCTTCCCCTCCCCATGCCCCAAATACAGTTGTTCACTCATTTTTTTTTTTTTTTTTTGAGTCAATTAAAGCACATTTGGAAATTATAGTGACAAGGTACACGTCTATGGAAAAACCATGAAGATGGCATGAGAATGCTTAATGTTTGAAAAGAAACTCTATCTCCTGGGCTGTAAAAGTCAAACCATGTTTTCCAAGATCTCTTATACACAAAAGGCATCATGACCATGGTGACAGATTGAAATGGTATTTAACATGCTTTAAATAACGCAACTGAGGTAGTGTTAATTTTAAAAGCACCCCACCCAAACTCTCTCATTGTGTTGACTGATGCAAAAGTGCACGAGAGGTTAATTTGGAGATCTGGAGCCAGCAATCCTAGGTTTAACCCTGGCTCTGTCACTTACCAGCTGAATAAACTTGGGCTTGTCACCTAACCTCAGAGCCTCAGTTTCTGCATGTGAGAAATGGGATCAATAGCACCTCCCTCAAAGGAGCTACTATGAGAATCAAAGAAGATGCATGCCAACTTTTAGTTCAGGCCTGACACCTAATAGGTGCTCAAGTAATATTGGCTTCTATTATTATTATGGTTATGCTTATTGTTACTAGGCATTCTCATGCTACCAAATATCTATTTTATTTCTTTCAAGAAAAAAATGATTCTTTTTTTGTTGTTGTTTTTGAGATGGAGTCTCACTCTGTCACCCAGGCTGGCGTGCAGTGGCATGATCTTTGCTCACTGCAACCTTCGCTTCCCGGGTTCAAGCAGTTCTCTGCCTCAGCCTGCCGAGTAGCTGGAATTACAGGTGCCCACCACCACGCCCAGATAATTTTTGTATTTTTGGTAGAAACAAGGTTTCACCATGTTGGCCAGGCTGGTCTTGAACTCCTGACCTCGTGATCCATCCACCTCAGCCTCCCAAAGTGCTGGGATTACAGGCATGATGAGCCACCGCTCCCAGTCATGATTCATCTCTTTAATACAAATTATATCTGAGCAACTCTAGCCACCAGTGGAGGTCGCATTATTTGAAGTCACGGTGACTTTGGAGTCTTCCATCAAGGCAAGGTAGGCATGCTCTTGGAGATGGCTCTGCTTTTAGTGAAATTCACTAACACTCTGTGCTTACTCACTGCGATTACAATCACTGTTCATGTAGGGGTCAGCCCAAAAGCTTTTGGCCAGCTCATGTTTAAAGCCCGACCCAAATGCCAGGTTTGTCCACAGCTGTCATTTATCAGTAACACAATATCCCAGGGCAATGTACTCATCAAATGCTTATTGACTTAAGCTGATGGTTTGTTTTTTTTTTTTCCCCATAACATTAGAAAATATTACTTCTGATTTAAATGTTTTCTTTGCAGGATGGCAATTTAAACAAAGTCCTATTTACATGGCACCCATTTTCTGATTGGATGCACTGATTGATTGAAGGTGAGCATTTACTCATGAAAATATCTTGGTAGCTTAAGGCAGGGTTTCTCAGCTTCAACCCTGTTGACATCCTGGGCCAGATAGTTCTATGTTGAAAGCAGGTAGTTCAATGTGCTGTATGTTGTAGGATGTCTAGCAACATCGCTGGCCTCTACCCACTAGATGCTAGTAGTCCTTCCTCCTCAGCAGTGACAACCAAAACTGTCTCCAGACATTGTTAAATGTTCCTTGGGGGCAAAATTGCCTGCAGGTGAGAACCACTGCATTGGGGTATGATATCAGCTCTGAGATAACTAACTAATCAAGATTAGTGGCTGTTGGCTAAAAAATAATTAAAATATTGAACATAGAAAGATTCATAGTTATGGCTACCAGTTGTGAATAATTTAAAAGAAGCATTTTTATATTTTTAATAGTGTCCCTCAATCAATAAATTTAAATTAAATGTAATAAGTGAAACTGCTTTGTAAACTATACAGTGTTAGATAACTAAAATTATGCCAGTGTGCTCTGAGACTATATAAAGGATGGGCTGCTTGAAGAACTAACCTTCATGAAGTCTGTGCTGTGTGCTAAGTACTTTGTTCATACCAGCTCATTTGAGCCCCATCCACTAGCTTTCATGGAGGAGAAAAAGCTCAGGAAAGAGAAGTAACATGATCAAGGTCACTCAGCTAGTAAGAGGTGGTAGTAGGATTTGAATCTAGGGCTGTAACTCTCCAAAGCCTAATGCTCCCCCACCCTACCTATTGCCCGCCATGTGCTGTGGATGCTGCTCTTGAACAAGAGGGAAATACTCCTATGCTCCTTGACAAGTCCTTCTGGAAACAATGCACAGACATCTAGAGAAGCCAGCCACAGATGGAGTGAAATCTGTCACCTAGAGCTGAAGCCATTTGAAATGGTTAACTCAAGTCTACATTCAGGACCCAAAGACCCACTGTGCCAATCATTCCAACCAAATAGTCCTAAACTGACATTTTTGAGATCCATTGTTAGTATGTGCTATTCTTTGCCCCTTAAGCATCCAGAAAATTAAGCTTCAGTGAAAATACCTGGGAGAAACACATTCCAAATTGACTTAGACAACAAAAGGAAAGAATTTAGGTTCCGTTTTGCAATTTTTAAACTTGATGTCTGTGATGTGTTGAAATGCACCCCTCCACCCGACCCACTCAGAGATATGCTAGAGTCCTAACGGCCAGTCCCTCAGAATGCAACCTTATTTGGAAATAGGGTCTTTGCAGAGGCAATTAAGTAAAAATCAGGTCATTAGGGTCAGCCCTAATCCAACATGACCAGTGTCTTCATAAAAAGGGGATATTTGGAGACAGAGGGACGATGATGCGAAAAGACACAGAACACCATGTAAAGACAGGGCATTGGAGTGGTGCATCTTGCAGCCCAGGAACGCCAAAGCTTGCCAGCAAACCACCCAGAAGCTAGGAAGAAGCAAAAAAAGGCTCCCCTACAGGTTTCACAGGGAACATGGCCCTGAAAACACCTTGATACCTAGTTTACAGTACTTTGTAAATGCAGCCCAAAAAACTCGTATCTATGTAACAAATTAATCTAGGGGCTTCTAGAGAACTTTACCTTTATGAGGGTAAAGCAAACCAAGTGTTCTGAGGTGGCTTGTTATCTGAGTGGTGCCTGCCATATGCATGTGTTGGACCCGGGCCATGTCCTCTGAGGGGTCCTCACCCATGCCAACTGGCAGCTGGGCCTAGTCAGCCTTCCCCACTGGTTTTGCCCTCAAGGAGGGCTGGGACTCCCTTGCTGTCTGTCACCGGTTTCTCACCACTTCTTGGCCTCTCAGTTCACATCCTCAAGGCTTGTCTTTTCTAGTTCCCAGGAAAAATGGCCTCCTGGCTTTAGCCCCTTCCTTTTAGAATGTTTATTCACATGAATTCTAATGGATTTCTACAATATCACATTTTTTAAAATATACCATGTGACAGCAATATAAATGGGTCCAGGAAAAAAAGGAAGACTATTTAGTAATCACTGAAACACAAGTGACATTAATGTTCACACTCACCTGGAATGCAGGTAGACAGGGATAAGCTAGCGGGCTACGAGGGAAAAGACCAACAACACTGCCTTTTCTCAAAATGTGTTAAGCTGAAGTGTCATGCTGATTTACTATCTTTAAGATACTGTTGTGGAGAGAGATCTAGGTGAAAGTTAAAAAGTTCACATCTGGTGTCAGCAAAGCAATGCAGAAAACAACACACAGCTCCTCTCTTTGGTGAGCGAGGCCAGTGCTGTTATCTAATTATTTCAATTCTGGCTTTGTTAGAGCTGCCAGGCTGGATTTGTTTATAAGTGTCCTTTCCTTCAAATCTGCCCACAGGGTCTCACCCACATCATTTGTCAGGGCTAAATAGCCCGAGGCCAAGAGTAGACATTTACTTACAGAATCTTCAGACTCTTTTAAATAGGCCTTTGGGATCTCACCACTGACCATTCTATCGCAAGAGGCTCAGGGACACCTTGCTGGGTGTTCCTTTTAATTGACTAACCACGGTGTTGCTGTTCAAAATTGCTGTAACCCATATATGCCCTCAGTCTGAAGCTTCTAATGACCTTTCTCTGGCCCTCAACACATATGGCTGAGACGATGCAAACATAATTTGGAAGAGGAGTAAATTCAATAACTCAATTACAGCTGCACCAAAGCACCATTTATCAAACTCGGACCACAGCACTTTGTCTCTCTTAGCTCTCTGTTTTTCTGTGGCCAGGCATTTGGGGAAAGTTGCTAATCAATTTAGGAATGATTAAATTGAAATTTGTAACACTTTCCATTATTAAACCTTCAATCTTCATTATGGCAACTTAATGATTACATCATGGCTGAGAAAAACAAATTACGGGTAGCTGGTATCGTTCAGAAAGCTGGATTAGCAAGTAAATTGTCAAAAACACCAAAAGTTTAATATGTGTGGTTGTATGAATGATTGTTTGACATGTACAAAGGAATATCAAATTACTATTCACTTTCCAATACAAACATGCATTAAAGATATACTATGTTGGTCTTTACTGCATTCTTTGTTTATATAGATTTAGTTAATTAACCTGCAGGGAATGGATGAAATCTGGGGACGTCTCAAAATTCTAGGCAAACCTGGATGTGTACACCTGAGCCTTACCCCTGAAGACAGTCCAAAGATCTCAAGAGCCCCTGAAAGGGGTGTAACAGATAGAGATGCTCTCTACTTAGTATTACTCTTAGTAAGTGAACTCTGTGTTTATATTCTACAACCTTCCACTATGTCTTTTTCCTGTGTTTCCTCTCAAACTCTCAAACTGTAGTTCTTTGACCAAAAACTCTTTTGCAGAAATATATTTTTTTCTCTTTGCTTTAATGACAGGGCCAATATTTGGTGCAAGTTCTCTGCAAATTCTACCATTAGCCACATCCTTCCATGTCCTGGCAGCCAACTGAGACCCAGCAGGGCTCCATCTGTCTTTGGGTATTGACATTTTGATGGGTTCTAATTGTGGGCAGTCAAGAAAGAATGTGAAATTCAGAGGAATGGGAGGATTGTTGGTGGTAAAGAGGAAAAAAAACCCCCAGAAATTGGAGATACAGAGGCCCATTTAAACATTATAGGAATTATGGGATAGGTGATGATCGCAATGATGATAAAAATGGTAAGAATAGTAAGGGAGAGTTTATCATGAGTCAGATGACATGCTAAGCACTTTCACTGAAATTCAATCTTCATTATAATCCTTTGAAGTATTACTATTTTCCTTACAGGATATATGAAGAAACAGAGGCTCAGAGAAGTTAGGCACTTACTCTGAGTAAAATGCCAGGAGCAGACCCATGTGGTGAGGAACTGAGGCCTCTTGCCAAGAGCCATGGGAGTGAACCTTGAGGTGGATCCTCTGGCCCCAGTCAAGCCTCAGATGACTGCTACCCCAGTCAACATCCTAACACAGCTTTGTGAGAGACCCTGAAACAGAACCACTCGAGTGAGCCACTCCTGGGTGCCTGACATTCAGCAACTGTGTGACATAATAAATGGTTGCTGTTTAAGCCACTAGGTGTTGGGGTAATTTATTACACAGTAATAGATAACTAATATACTTGTCACACATCTACTAAGCAGTAGAGCCCGGACTCAAACCTAAGCTTATCTGGCTCTAGGGTCCATGTTCTTGACCACAGTGCTACCCTGTTTCCCCGATGCTTCTAAACCACTCCTTTACACACCTAGTATCTTCTTTGAGGGAAAACACACATTAATTTTGCTCCCACTGCCACATTGATAGGCACTTTCAGAACTTGCTATGGTCTTCACCAGCCTGTCAATCACCAAAGAAAAAGATCAAAGGTAACATGGCTCATGGTACAGACAGATGGGAAAATTCCCAGTGCTTGGCAGGTGCGCCCTTCTTCTTGCTTTGATCAGCTTAGGAAGTTTACTTTACACACGCAGTATTTCTAAAGCAAACTGCTATCGATGGTGTATAATGAGCAAATACAATCACATCTTATAATTACCTTATTCATTAAAAAAGGTGGAGCAGATTAAACTCGCCAAATGCCATCTTCCACCATGGGGTTTATGTATTAGAGTAAATTTACTGAACAATAAGATCATCCTCTTGTGTTCCATCTTCATTTAAAAATGGACTCAGTGAAGAAGGTGGCCTGCAGGTCCACAGTTTCATTGTGATCTAAGCTTCGTTTATGTTGAGAGCACTGAGCAAATGCTATGGTTATGGCAAGGGTGTACACTTTTAAGATCACAGAATAGGGAGGCACTAAACAAAAGAGGAGCAGCAGGAGCCCCATCCATTTCAGGCCCTGGAAAAGGTCCCCCTTGCCAAGTGAAGTGGGGAAAATGGGCCGTAAGGTATTAAGAAAGGAGCAAGCTGTGAAATGAACCAACGGGTGTATGGTGAGGTTCATGACCCTGCAGCCTCATAACACAGTCCTTCAGCCCTGGGGTGGCTAATGAAGGGTGATGCCTGGAAATTAATGGAGTGTTTTGGGGTGTGAGGGTGAAAATGAGAGCACAGTGATTTTTCCACAGTCTTTTCTGCTCAAAGAGTCAGGCAGAATGGTTACCGAAGCTTCCAGGACTTAGATAAGTTAATACTTCACCATTACATTATTAGAATGAGGAAGCCCAGGCATTGAGTATCCAAGCATCTTCTTTTGAAAACAGAAGGGATCACCAGCTCTACAAAGACAGGCCAGTCTGACTCCAAGCTCTGATGTTCATGAGGCACGGGCCTTCATTTTCTTCTGTTTTAATTCAAAAGGCCCCTTTAACTAAGAGGACCTTGCAAAAACCCTCTTCTGAGAGATCATACCCTAATCACATCCTTCCAAAAGCCTCACAGATAGATATTTACGGCAAATACAAAACACCAAGCGTGCTGACTTATGAAAGGCGATTTGTTCATCTGTGAATTGAGACCTGAAACCTTTCTACTTTCCTGTTAGCTGTCATTTTTCTCCCACAAATGAAATGAATAATTCCTCCTCATGGCAGTCAATTTCAAATTCACAGGGTTCTCCCCCACTCTGAACCCATTATGTTTTGTTGCATAAAACCCATCTCATAAAATAAACCTCTCAAAGTTGTAAATTAAAAAATAAACATTCTTGAGAAAATGTCAAATGCAGGCCTGAGAGAAAGGCCAAAAAACCCATTTAAGGGAATACTGCAGTGAATCCGTCCCCAGAAAATTGGGGGAAAACACTCAGATGGGTGATTGAATATAAATTCACTGCCTTCAGCCAGTTGGTAATGAAATGAACTTTTAGCTAGGGGTTGCTATATACTTTCAGAACTGACTGTAAGATGAGCCATGCCCACAGTACTGGAAGATCAAAAAATATGTACCAGAGTATTAAAATAAAAGCTGGAGTGAACAAATGGCAGAGGAGCAAATCCAAGTGTTTGACACCATCTCAGGATATGCAAATGAGAAGCTACAGAAAACACCGTTCAAACATGCATGGTGGTTGCACCTACCTGCAAAATGTACCACAGACTGATTGCTTAGGCTGATAGACTTTTGGTGGCAGATCCTTAATTTTGGGGAAGTTTTCCTAAGCTCAGCTTCCCACCTTCACGGCTTTGGAATGTGATTTAACATTCTTAGAAACATGGACCACTGAGGCAGTCCGCCTCCAACATGGCCTTAATGATTCCTGCCTCCTGGTACACATGCCCTTGGATAGTATCATAGTTCGTTCTTCCATTGCTATAAAGAACTACCTGAGACCAGATAATTTATGAAGAAAAGAGGTTTAATTGGCTCACAGTTCCACAGGCTATACAGGAGCATGGCTGAGGAGGCCTCAGGAAACTTACAATCACGGCAGAAGGTGAAGGAGAAGCCGGCACATCTTTACCTGGCCAGAGCAGGAAGAGATAAGACAGTGAAGGGAAAAGTGATACACGCTTTCAAACAACCAGATCTTGTGAGAATTCTATCACTAGACAGCATTAGGAGGATGCTGCTAAACCATGAGAAACCACCCCCACAATCCAATCACCTCCCACCAGGACCCCCCTTCAACATCGGGGTTTACAATTCAACATGAGATTTGGGTGGGGTCACAGAGCCAAACCATATCAGGTAGTACGTTCCCACACTGTCCCAAGGTTGTTCTGTGTGACTAACAGAAAATCGCAGGAGTGATGGCATGCTACTTTCATGGTTAGGTTATAAAAGAGACCGTGTCTTCCATTTTTTGCTTGTTCTTGTACAAATGTACCCTCTCTTTGATCATTTGCTCTGGGGGAAGCCAGTTGATGTATCACAAGGAGCCCTTTGGAAAGACCCATGTTTAGAGGTACTGAGGCCTCTTACCATAGCCAGTGAAGACCTGAGGCTCTGCAAACAGCCCTGTGAGTGAACCATCATGGAAGCCGACCCTCAGCTGAGCCTTCAGACGACTACAGTACCAGTAGACAGCTTGACTGCAACCTCATGGGACTACCCAGCTAAGTGTCTTCCAGGTTTATGACCCTCAGAAATTGTGTGAGACAACTTTTTTTTTTTTAAGCACTAAATATGGGGCCAATTTATTACACACGATAGATAACTACAGTAACTACCATTGATGCCATATACTTATTGAGTTCTTATAAAGTATCAGACAGCATGTGAAATCTTTTTCACGAACTATCTCGCTTAATAATGGATCATATTCTATTAGGCAGGCACCATCATTATTATACCTTGACACATCTCATGGGGTTATATTATGGATTAAATGACAAAGCATTCAGAACAGTGCCTGGCACACAGTAGTAACCTATTAAATGTTAGCTATAAAGATTATTATTATACCCATTAGGCAAAGGAGAAAACCAAGGCTCAGCAAGAGGAAGTATCTTGCTCCAGGCCACATAACTAGGAAGCAAAAAATATAGATTCCAGGTCTCACTGGTTCCAAGATCCATCTTCTTAACTCAGAATGTCATCTCTGACAAAGCAGTCTCCAACACAAACAAAAATGCATGCTAAATGTGAGACAGATAATTCCTGGATTGTCCACAGTCTTGGATTAACCATAGTCTTGGATTATTAAAATTAAAGTCTGCTTGGTGAGGGCTACTGAGCCAACAGTATTCCCTAATGTCCAAAAATGTTCTCCAACATTCAAAAATAATGAAAACAAAGACTCGTGAGCAAAAAATCACCCACAAATCAGTATTTTTTAATTTGTATTTAAGGATTTTTTGAATATCAATGACATTTAGAGTATGGAACTGGTTAGATGCTGCCATGAATCCCTAAAATCATCACTATCTTAGTGTATCAGTCTATTCTCACACTGCTCTAAGAAATACCCAAGACTGGGTAATTTATAAAGAAAGGAAGTTTAACAGGCTCACAGTTTCACATGGCTGGGGAAGCCTCACGATCATGGTGGAAAGTGAAGAAAGAACAAAGGCATGTCTTACGTGGTGGCAGGCAAGGGACGTATGCAGGGGAGCTGTCCTGTATAAAACCATCAGATCTCATGAGACTTATTCATTATCATGACAATAGCATGAGGAAAACCCACCCCCATGATTCAATTACCTCCCACTGGGCCCCTCCCACGAAACATGGGGATTATGGGAATTACAATTCAAGATGAGATTTGGGTGGGGACACAGCCAAATGATATCACTTTGAGATGAAATCAAAGCAAAGAAGGGGAATTTGCATTACTTTGGCCAAATCCTGAACCTGTATAGAACTGTGACTTAAAATAGGGGTTCCCAACCTCAGGACTGGTACCAGTCTGTGGCCTGTTAGGAACTGGGCCTCACAGCAGGAAGGGAGAGGTGGGTGAGTGAGCGAAGCTTCATCTATATTTACAGCTGCTCCCCATCGCTTGCATCACCATCTGAGCTCTGACTCCTGTCAGATCAGCAGTGACATTAGATTTTCACAGGAGCACGGACTCTATTGCAAACTGTGCTTAAGAGGGATCTAGGTTGGGCACTCCTTATAAAAATCTAATGCCTGATGATCTGTCACTGTCTCCCATCAGCCCCAGATGAGACCATCCAGTTGCAAGGCTCCCACTGATTCTAGATTATGGTGAATTATATAATTATTTCAATATATATTACAATGTAATGATAATAGAGATAAAGTGCACAATAAATGTAATGCGCTTGAATCATTCCAAAACCATCAACTTCTGCCTACCCCTCCCCGCCAACCCCGGTTCATGGAAAAACTGTCTTCCATGAAACTAGTCCCTGGTGCCAAAAAGGTTGGGGACCACTGACTGAAAAGGTAGTTGTAATAGTTGTTGTAGAATTTTAAACTGTCAAAAGAAAGGTCCAGTTCTCTGAACCATGTTGCTGTTTTCTTCAGTGCATCCCAGGTGGGGTTATAACCCACAGAAGATTAAAGTGGGGCTAAAAGAAACCACATGCTAACAATGGTTAAAAACACATTTTGGCCAAGTCTTACAGAACTGATTAATTGGCATATAGCCTTTATTGTTGGAGCAGAAACTTAGGTTCTATGTGTAATGGCAAAATCGCAATTATTTTGCACCAACCTAATAATTCACCACTGAATGAGTATCTGTTCACTATCAAGACTGACTTCCATGAGCATTTAAAAGAAATGTGGCCTGAATCCTATTCTATCTTCAATAATTCTCTGCTCCTTTGAGCTTAGGTAGCTTGAAAAAGGTCCTGGCTTTTAAAGATCTCATTTCTTTAGGATACTATCATCATATATGAGAATAACCCAGCAACTTCAAATAAAACTGCCACTCTAAACAAACATGCTATTTCAGCCCCCAAGGAAGCAAAGTTAAATTCCTTCTGTTTATCAGTGTTTTCAAGTTGTAAAGAGACCAATTAGCAGAATATGACCATAAGGGTCTCTCTGGCATGGTTCGGGCTCCTTTTTGCCAGTGTACACCTACTCGAAGTAAAAAAAGTGACTTCCTTTTTCACTGTTACTCCATTGCTTGGCCACATTCAATAACTCTCCAGGAATACCAAGGGGAGTCATCCAACAGCCTGCTGTAGCTTAGGCCAGGCACCTGTTGGAATTGATCAAACCCTTCATCGATGGGTGGCACAGCCTGAGAAGCCAATCACAATTTCTGCTGGCACAGGAGAGTGCTTCAAAATGGTCTTTGTAATAAGAGTTTGCCGAACAGGCCCAAGCCTTTCCCTTTTCCCTTGGTCTCAAGCCTCCTCAAATAACATAACCAGATAGATGGAGCAACCCCCAAAAATCCCGTCTCCCCTGCTGGACCCCAGCCCAGGCCTGTGCTCCCAATTCCTTATGTGAACTCAACTCCCCTTTCACAAATGTGGTAGGGACTCACGTTCACTACAAAAGAAAAATACGATTCACACATGGCTATAGGTGGTATTATTTTGGAAAACTAAACATGTATGAGTTAAGGGGGTAGGTGATGAGGGGAAGGAAAGGAAATTAGGTTAGCTGCAAGGGACAAGGTAGTACATTGGAATACAATTTCCAATATAGATGCAGGCACCAGGTGTTCCAATAAACTTTTTTGTTTGTAATGTGATTTTATTGGGGGCAATCCAATTATGAAGAAGTTCAAGGCACCATCCTTGGGGTAGGACCTGAGGCCAGGGTCTAACTATTAATAACTCTATTAATACTCCCCCATCACTAGACAAAGCAGTCTGCCCTTGGCCACTGTGACTACCTGTTAGAGAGTGCCCTGATTCTAAAACCACTGGGGCATGAAGGCCAGCCTGGCTGAAGTCACTGTTGTCGAAACAGTGGCCAATAGGCTATAACGGCTGAAAGAATTTAAACCTCTCAGGTTAGCACCCGGGGCGGGCCCTTCGTGATCTGGTTTTAATACCTCCCTTGACCCTCCATATTCTGCCTCTGTTGAAATTCAACAGAATTTCTTGGCTCTTGTTCAAGATCCAGGCAAGAAGGCTCAGACCTTTGGTTTTCTGCACACACAGGTCTCTCGGCTTGGAAAGGCTTCCAAGTTTTAGTCTAACTTCTTTGCCTGGCTCTCTTCTCAAACATGCTGACTGAATGCTCCACCATGTTCTTTCTTGGATATACTCTCTAGCCAGCTTTTCAAGCCTGACACAGAAAGTTCTCCCCTGGCCCTCCTGCCTACCTCATCACCCAGAGTGTATGTTTGCCTCTGTAAAAGCACTGACTCATAGAGAAGCAGGGTTGATATTTCCACTTCTTTCTCCACTATACTGTGTGTTCCTTAAAAGTAAAGACTTGTCTTTAATTGATTCTGTATCTCTGGTATCCAGTACAACAACATCACCAGACGATATATCTGTCTAAAGAAACAGTGTCCTTCCCCAAGCCCTGCTCCCAACCTGGTATGCATATTTTGGCCAAAGCCCCTTGCATTCATATTACTTTCTTAACATGTTCCATAACATTTTCTCTCCCATCAAAATAAGAGCACAAGCTGTTTCTATACTTTCTTCTGGTCACTGATGGCTTGTTTATATATACTATTTCATTTAATGCCAATCATCCTAAGAATTACATACTCATATTTTTCTTCATTTACAGCTAGGGAATTAGGGCTTGAGTAAGTGACTTGCCCATGGTCATGTTTAGTAAATGGTAGAGTTGAAATGTGGCCCCAGCCTGCACTGATGCAGACACCCATGCTCTCACCGCTATGCACACAGACTTCGTGCTCTCTGATGATTCCTACATGGCTCTGAGTCCTCTGACACAAAGACTAGGTGTGGTCATTAGGCACAGCAGAGGGCAAATGGGTCACAGAGCTCAGCCAGGAGTTTATCACTTCAGAGACTAATCTTTTCCCTTGACTTAAAAATAACCAAGAATGAAGAGAATACAATTTATTAAAATAAAATGTTTGCAGGCAGGATTTTTTTTTTTCTCTTTGAGATGGAGTTTCACTCTTGTTGCCCAGCTGGAGTGCAATGGTGTGATCTCGGCTCACTGCAAGGTTCGAGGGATTCTCCTGCCTCAGCCTCCCAAGTAGCTGGGATTACAGGCATGTGCCACCACATCCGGCTAATTTTGTATTTTTAGTAGAGATGGGGTTTCTCCATGTTGGTCAGGCTGGTCTTCAACTCCTGATCTCAGGTGATCCACCTTCTTCGGCCTCCCAAAGTGCTGGGAGTACAGGCGTGAGCCACCACACCTGGCCTGAGGGCAGGATTCTATCTCCTATAAGACTGAAAGCTAGACACAGAGATACCCATTGAGTTCATGAGCAGCAAACCTCTTACTCTTATTTCTTGCCCTTAAAAATGGAAATATTCAAATTTATAAATAGGTTGTTCATAAAACTTAGTGTATAATTTTAAAAGTATAATGGACATCAGCGATTATCCAATCATTTTATAGAAAAGAACAGCACAGTCCAGAAGAGAGAAAAAGACAAGAAAAGAATTCCCCCCTCCCTTCCAAAAAACAGAAACCATCCCTTCACACACACAAAGCTAGCTAGTGGTAGTATTAGGACTAAACACAGACGTCCTGAATCACGCCTAGCAATCTTTCCATTATGCAAAGATGGCAAGCAAACGGTTTTCAACATTACGAGTATCTTTGATAGATTGACAGTGGTTGCCTGGAGTGATACACTGAGAGCACTCTGAAGCCATGGGTGGACTCTGAGGATAAGAATGTGATGATTAGTTATGTCTGATGCAGGTATGAGACAGAAGCAGGGAAGAGCTAGCTGCTCCCTCATCAAGTCTGTTTTTCACAGAACTGTGTCTATTTAATTGTACTGTATTTATAATTCATTTTAAGAACAATTATATGAATACCACCACAGGTTTAGTTCATTAGATTGTTTCTCTGATTCTAAGAGAAAACACATTTTGATAGAAACCCTGGGCCCATCCTTAAAGGAAAGCCACAAAGAAAAGGAGATAAATCCACTGGAGAGTCTCAACTCTTCATTCTCTTCTAAAAATAAAATAGTGGACAACTTTAGATAGACACAACCTCTCCTACGTGTCTCTAGTGACTGTCATCTAGGCCTCTCAGAAAGGCCAAATCACACATTTATTACCTGGCTCCTGTGAGGCTTTTGTTGTTGTTGTTATTGTGTTTGTTTTTAAATCTCTGACAGTCTTCAACTCCACTTTTTAAAACATCATGTACCCCAAAGGTGGCAATTCTCCTCTATCTTGGAAATCCCCTGGGCAAGCTCAATTAAATACCTAAACACGCTTTAAGGAGTCGGGTAGTGCCCTTGGATATCCTCAGGGCTGGTCTGGACAGCCCCTCAGCAACAAAAGTAAAGGACCCCGGGTTGCTACAAGACACCATTACATAGTGACACAGAATATATGGGGTCTTTAACTTACACTGTTTCTGAGGACAGGCCACAACCTGTTGTTTATTCAGCACAGATTCAGAAGCTATGCTACTTGCTTTGGGTCAATCCAAAGGAGGCACTGCTCTCCAGCTTTCATCATTACATATGCATGATTTTTCCTTGGACACCAAGGGGCTTAGGAAATTGCTTTTGATGATACTTATTTTACAGTAAATTAAACTCTAGTGCATTAGGGAACAGAAGAGAACAAACATGCACGCCTTGCCTTCGCTTTATAACCCAGGGTAGAGGATAAACTTTCTGCGAACCTCAGAGGAAGTCAATTAATGAAGAAAAGATTACTGTGATTGTCACAGAGATACCAGGCATCTGAGTGGCTGCTCAAAGCACTCAGAAAGGAGAATGTCACCAAAAAAAAATCTACAAGTATGAAGGGAAGAGGCTTCATTTTGAAGCAATCTATAGGAAACCACAGAGATGTTCCTTCTTGAACTTGCTTTTTTCCCATTTGTAAAGTCAACATAATGAAGATACAAGAAAGAGCAATTGACTTAAAGCCTTTTAGTTAGATGCATTTTTAATGCAAGCTGGATACTCTGTCAACATATCTTCACAGTGCTGTTGGCTGTCGTAGGAAGGAAATATGCCCTGGGTTCACACATGCTGAAGTGTTTACAGAGAAGGAGAAATTTATTTTTGCATTTTCCAGATGCTATCATGATGCTCTTTCAGGTTTCCTGCCATTCTCTCATCTGGGGAAACTGGCTGCCATACAGTTAAGCCAATATATACTTATTCTTTAAGTGGCATATATGGAAGTGACATAAATTAATTGCATATGCTACAAAGAGAGGTAGATAATATGAAATCTAGAAATGACAACTACAACCCAATCAGCGAAAAGGTGAGTTGGGTTTCATTGACAAGACCAGGAAGGGTAGCCCAGGAGGAGGAGAGAGTAAATGCAAAGGCGTGGCAGCAGAACATTTCCAGACGTATTTGGGAGGCAGTTTGGCTGATGTTTGGGTTGGGCAGAGCAGGCTACAGTGGCAAGTGGTGTGTGTGAAAGGCTGTGAAGGGCCTTGGAGGCCAGGCAAAGTGACTAGAACCATATTCTCTACTGGGAAACCGTCAGAACTTCACCCATTAGGAAAAGATATATCAAATCGAGGTTTTAGAAAAATTTTAATGCTTGAAGGTATTATAAAAGAAAGGGTTGCAGGAAGGAAGGAAAAAGTGGAGGGAGGCAGAATCTACGGAAGGAGGTATAACAATCCTGGCAAATGTGATGGGAGGGTCTGGGGTGGATAAGGAGGGGATAATATGAGAAATAATTTAAAGTTAGAACTGGAAGGAATTGACAGGGGGTGTGTAAGAAGCAGAGTCTAAAGCATCTCTAAGATGTCCTATGTTAAGAAAGACTGGAAAGGCAAAGAGGAGGAGGAGAGAGAGAAAATGCAGGAGTTTGGATTCATATACCTTAGGTTTGAGGTATATTGACATTTGAGCAGAGATGTCCCAGGTCAGGGTTCTAGAGCAGAGGCGTGGGTGATTTGGCAGTTGCCAAAGTCATGAGATTACCCAGTGTATGCACGAGAGTAGTGAGGCCAGAGGATCATTTTCCAATGGAGCGGGGTGGTTAGTTCGATGCCCCAGAGAACAGAGGGAAAGGTGAGAACTGACAGTACTCGTTGGATGTGATGGCAGAAAGGCCCTACAAATCCTCTGCCAGAAGAGCTTCATGGAGAGCTGGGGGAAGAAGACAGACTATAGCACAGAGAGTAAGGAAAGAAAAGAAAGCAGCGGCAGATTGTTCTTTCAAGCTGACTAGTATTAAAGGATAAGAGAGAAATGTGGCAGTACCTTGAAGAGAACTAGATATGGATTTGGGAAGGAGTGAAATACAGAAATAAATTTGCTGCTCCAAGTGTGGTCTACAGACCAACAGCACCAGCAACACCCATGAGCTTCTTAGAAATTCAGAATCTCAGACTCCTCTGCAGAGGAAATGAATCAGAACCTGCCTCTTAGCAAGATTCCCAGCAGATGCGTTTGCATATGAAAGTCCTAGAAGCTGGTATAAAGGAGGCCTGGGCTTTCTTTTTGAGCAGACTGGGAGGCACCTGAAACCAGGGTAAGCCAACCTTCTCCTAGATGAAGTGAGATGAGATTAAAATAGAAAGAGTAAATTTAACTTTAAAATGAAGCCAGAAGGAGGATTCATCTATTCTAACCTTTCTTCCTTTGCCCCAAATAAGTGACGAAAATAAGCTTTTTATTAGTCTCAGTTCTCTGACTTGTAAAACAAGGAGAATGAAGATATCTGTCTCAAAACTGTTCTGAGCATGAAATATTAGGTCAGTGCAAAAGTAATTGTGGTTTTGCCACTGAGTAGCAATTACTTTTGCACCAACCTAATATTACATGATAGACACACACAGTCCCAGAAAAAAGTCTGACATACAGATTCAGCACTCAAGAAAATTACCAATTAACTTATAATTGGTAATATTAAAATATGTATATTAATTTACATTAATAATTATAATACTAATATGTTAATAGCATCATCATTGTGGAATAAGAAATACTTTCCTCAAACTCTTTCTACTTCTTTCCAAAATAAGACCCTTACAGAGTCAAACAAATTTTGAAATGTTTTTCAGTGGTTTATATCTTGCTCCTAATTCAGATTCTTCGTGGTTGAAGTAGCTTTCCTACTACTACTTGGCTACTAAAACTTCTGGCAGCTTCAAAGTCAAATACTATAAAGCACTGCAGAGAATTAAGCTCTTATTTTAGCATAGGTGAGAGTATTTTAATCTTCTGACGACTTCCTGAATGAGATCTTGGTCAAGTCCAGACTTACTGGTAGCAGGAAACGCTAATTTTAAAATATAAGACGATGAAAATTATTTTTCTAATCCAGGCACCCAAAGAAATGTAAGTGGTATGCAAAGAGTGACAATTAAATAAGACAATTTCAGGGAAACTGGCAGGTAATCTGATATGTGTTAGCCTATCCATCTCCACTTGTTATGCTCATAAAGAAATTTGGAAAAGCTTACAGGCAAGGCAAAGATGATGAAAACCTCTAATTACAACCAAAAGGCAGTCCATATAGCATCTCTATCAAGTAATTAACAACATGTCTGACAATGATTGCACGTGACTCGCTGTTTCCAATTTCTTTAAGTGAATTTTAAAGCTATTACCAATGCCCTTGCCAGCACACAGCATGGAATGCGGCTGAGCAGATTTTGTGCAAAAAACCTTTATCTTCATCAGAGGAAGGTAAGTGGATAAAGTTGACAGGAAGATGGGAAAGAGCACGCTGCAAGAAGAGACTGCATAGTGAAGGAAACGGAAAAATAATAAGCACGTTAGCAGGCAGTGGGGGCTGGGAGATGCCAGTGGCTGGGAATGGCTCGCTTTTAGGTCAACAGCTTGAATTTGACTCTGATGGGCAATAACTCCAAGTTCTATGGCCTGTGTAAGAGCACATGGATAGGAGGGGTGGGATTCCAATCCAGGCACAAGTGTACAGCTGGGGATTCCCATGGCTTTGGAGCTGGCAGGGCACTCACAGAATGGAGAAAAGCATGAGGTGGAAGGAAGAAAAAAAAAAAAACAATCCACCAAGCATTATGATTCTTAAAAGCCTGAAAACAGCCCCATTAAACTAGCCAAAAAAATAAACAAAAAGCCATGCATTTGTTCAATGGTTACACAATTTCTGTGTGGGGTAATGAAAAGGTTAAGAAATAGAAGTGATGGATGTAAGACAACATGAATGTAATGAATGCTGCTGAATTGTACATTTAAAAATGATTAAAATGGTAAAATAGTAAGTATATTTTACCACAATTTTAAAAGAAGGAAAAAGCCATACATGCAATTTGTCAGGTCTACAAAAGTTTCCTCAACGCAGCATTGGTTAAGTTGGGAGGCAGAGCTGGAAGATATTTTGTTTTGTGATTATTTGTAAAGCTGGCAGTAACTGATTGGCATAGACAACTAAACATTATCATGAGACATATCAAAGGTCAGATATTGTATTTCATATCAGGAAAACTAATTATTTGGAAAGGACTGGAGAGATATAAATAAATCAACCTAAGAAACAGCCTTAAACTTATGGCCTATTATAAGCTAAATCTTCTTTGTCCAGTTAAAATGTCTTTTTGCTCCAAAGTTGGTGCCCATTGTATTTTACACTTTGTCTCCTCTTTCCCCCAATGTATTAGTTAAAACACCTAAATATTCAAAACTTCTCATCTACATGAGAATCATATGGATTTTTATAGCAATATAATAAAAAATCCACAATATTAACTGACTTTTAATAGGGGCATCTAAATGTCAACATGCTGTATTGTTTTCAATAACTTCAATATCTCTAAATGTATAGGTATTTCCTAGATGACAGTGTCAGGTTCTAAAATTCAAGGCACTTTCTAAAAAAAAATTTTTGTGACTATAATAAGTTTAAGTGGCATTTAATTCTCTGCCTTATTATTAGAGGGTCATGTTCTTCTTTAAAAGGAAGCAAGTGATTTTTTACCTCGGGGGGAAAAAAGCCACCAATACTAGTACTTAAATAATACAACGGAGCAGAGGAACCTAGATAGTCATTTTAAACGTTCGCTCTTTACACCTCCCAGGAGAAGGCTGTCTTCGCTTTTCTATGTTTTCCAAGGCGTGGACTAATCAGTTCATTACAATACACAAGATGAAGATGTCACAATTGCTTGATCCCAGCTAATGACTGCTGGGACTGTCCAGGCCATTTCGAAGCTCTGTTCTCTTGTGACCCTAAGCTTTCTTCTCCGGCTAAAACTTTCTTTTTTATCCCCTGTAAATTTGGGATAAGTATGCCCCATTAAATAGCCAAAACAGTCACAACCTTGATTTTCTCCAAGCATTTATAATCAGCTCTTATGTAAGCTGAATAATTCCTGTGTCACTATTTGAGGCAAGTGCAGGAAATGTTTGAAACCCATCTGACCTTTCCAGCAATTTCTCGTTCTCTGCCAGAAGCAGGGCCTTTGACTGCTCATTACTTTAAAGCATTCACCTCTAAGGCCATTTCACAACAGGGCAAAGCCTCCCAGAAACATCACCTAATGAGAACCCTAGAAACCATTTTCTTATCTCACAGCAGTGTGTAGGAGAAAAATACATTATATGCCTACTGCGGGCTGATATTCCCCAATTTTAGATAAGCCCTTTTCAATAAGGTTGCAATGGTGGCACTAGGCTTTTATATTTCAAGGTGGCAAATGAAAGGCACAAAGTGTGTTCTGAGTTTTAAATTAACTGCCACAACAGGTGCCAGAACAGGTCTGATAGCTACCAGATGAAACCCCCTTTTAAGGAAACAAATGAACTAAAATGTCAATTTTTCTATTAAAGGTTTCCTTGGGATTAAAGCCTATGCCTTTTAGGAAGAAATTAACCCAAGATGGGGAGGAGTAGAAAGATACAGCTACCCCTTGGGGAAACTAAGGGCTATGATGATAAAACTTACTCTGTCTCCAAATCTGCCTGCCCCTATCAATCTTTCCTACTATCTCCCACAGTACTCTCCTCCCCAGTCCCCAAGTCCCAGCCACAAAACCTCCTTTCAGTTTTTCCAATGAGCCAGGTTCTTTCCTACCACAGGGTCTCTGCACAGGCTGTCCATGCTGCCTGGAACAATCTTCCCAGCTCTTCCCTTGGTTGTTACCTTCTCATAGCTTGAGACTTGGCTTCAATGACTTGTCATCCAAGAAGCCACCTGCCTACCATCTCTACAAGTCTCTCACCTTCTTGGCCTTTCCTTGCCCTGACCTCTTTGTTTACGTCTTACCTAGCCCTTAGCAGAAATTACATTCATAGCTAAGGGGAGGCATCTTCCTATCTTTCTATTACCAACAGGGCTGGCTTCATGCACTTAGGAGAACCTTGTGCTTGGGGCTTAAAGCTCTAGTGGTGACTGTCTTAAAATTCTTAATAATTTTGGCTTAGAATTTGTGTTTTGTAAGTGAAATTTGATGGGATTATAGAGCATGCACTGGGGACTTGGAGGCTTGGCCCCTTCTGGCCTCCTCCTCCTTGTCTCTGCTTCCATCCTTGGTGGGGATGGGGAGAGGTGAGGGTTGGAGTCAGTTGTGTGTCCCTGCAGTGGGTGGGCATGACAGTGCCACAGTGTGTTTGATAGGCCTAACACATCCTGGCACATTGGTTGCCATACCTTTGGGCATCATGCATTGGGTGTGGATTAGGGCTGCAGGCCCATGGGATGGGGGAGATACCTGGCTTGATTTCCCCAGCCCCAGCCAAGGCACAGTGCACTGAACAGGTGACTAGCAGGAGAGGTACCCAGCAGCTAGTGGGCAGGGTGCAGCTTCTTCCACTTGTCCTATATTTCCTTGCCTGAATATGCATGACATTAAATAGCAAATAGCAGGACAGGTAGACAGAGAGATCATGGAGGAAAAGGAAAAGTTTTATATTTTAGAACCTTTAATGGTACCTTTTCCTGCTTTTTAAAACAACGGATCCCCGTATTTTCCTCTTGCCCTAGTCCCTGCAAATTATGTGGCTGATCCTGTTTAGCACTGTATCCTTGGCATCCAGTACAGAGTAGATACTCCAGCTCTGCTGGAGAAAACCCACTTTCTCCATTGTCTATCAGAAATAGTGTAAGGCAGTGAGAAGTTAAAGGACTTAAAAGGAGTTTCATTGCATAAGACTAAATACAGTATCAAGGCTGTCCTAGCCATGCATATAGGCAGTTTCTTTCTTTCTTTTTTTTCTTTTTGAGATGGAGTCTCACTCTGTTACTCAGGCTGGAGTACAGTGGCGTGATTTTGGCTCACTGCAACCTCTGCCTTTTGGGTTCAAGTGATTATCCTGCTTCAGCCTTCCCAGTAGCTGGAATTACAGGTGCCTGCCACCATGCCGGGCTACTTTTTGTATTTTCAGTAGAGATAGGGTTTCACCATGTTGGTCAGGCTGGTCTCAAACTCCTGACCTCCAGTAATCTGCCTGCCTCAGCCTCCCAAAGTGCTGGGATTCCAGGAGTGAGCCACCGCACCCGGCCAGTAGTTTCAAATATTCTTGCAGGCACCCAAAATGATGATGGTTCAGAATGTCTCTCAGGCATCTAAACCCACAAATGTGATTATAAAATAATGATCTGATTTTGTGAGTAGCTTGTGGAATCAGCCAAGTTACTTATAATCACATCTCTTTATGTGTAAACGTATGGATTGACTAAAAAATCCTTTGATGAACTGATTTTAATTGGCACGATCTGCCCTGCGGAAACTTAAAGACATTATTTTTTTCCAAACAACTCATTTTATCTTCACACTCCAGCACACCTGCAGCCCTTGGGGGAGCACACCTCTCCCTCTGAAAGGTGGCAAAAGCAGCAGAGCCCGTTTTCCTTGGGCTTAAAGGGAGTGCCCCATACAGAATGCTTGCTTGGCTGAAGTTAATGCTGACCATTCCACTTTGGAGACCAACTCTCACTGCTGCGCATGGAAACCCAAGACCGCGTACACCCACTACAAAGAGTGGCTTTGCTCTGTTAGGATTCTTATTCCTAACTGTGCTCCTGTTAGGATTCTTATTGATAATGTACAACCAGCACATCCTGACAGTTTTCAGCTCCATGTTTGACTGAAAAAGCCTCCCAGCCCCTCCCAACACCCACTGCAAGAGCAGATCTTGCTCCTTTTGGGATGGGCATCTGCATCATGGCAAATGTGGGCAACAGCCTCACAGCTGTGTTTGTACCAAAGATCGAACAAAGGTCTTTTTTCTTCACCAATTCTCCATCAATAAATTCAAATGTGAGCAAAGGCAATACAAATGGGGGGTATGGGCTTATTCTCTACTGCTGAATCAGCACAAAATCCCACTCAAGGGCAAAAGGCTGGACTATTCATTCATGGTCACATAAAAATGACCTTTCTAATGAAGGCCTGGTTCTCTGTTTCTCTGGCAGGTAAGCAATGGCAGACCCCATGCCTGCCTCCTGAGTAAGGAATGCAGGCAGTGGCTACTGCTCCCTGTATCCCTGAACTTCAAAGGAATTCAAGTGACCCAGACCAGCTGGCTGCCAAAGAAAACAGTGTCCAAGGACTCCCTGACCAGAGGTAAGTGCAGGCACAGCGGTCCTTCAATGCACAGGGCCTCTATTTCCTGCCCCTCTCATATTGAAACTACCATATCTGGAGCCAGCAAAAGCCTGCCAGGCAAGCCCTCCAAGTTCAGGGTCAGTTCAGCTCGCTCCAGGAAAGCTCAGGGAGGCTGCTGATTCCCAACAGCCCCATTTGCTCAAGCTCGTAAGTGCGACCCTCTGGCCTCCTTGCAGGCAGGCTGCATAAGCCCCTGCACCACGCAAGCTCCTGCTCAGGTTACAGACGCTCATATTTTAAATCAGTGAAGTTCTCCCTGGGGTGCTTAGGAGGAATTCTTGCAGCCCATGTCATTCCCTACTTCAGGGACTGTACTAAGATTAGCCTATAAATGACTCAATGGTTCACTAGGGGCCCCTTTCATGGCCTCCCCCACAGAAGAGGCAGCCAGGAGGGGAATCTTGATATCTGAATGCTTTTTGTACCACTCCTGGGTTCTGGGCTGGCACTACTGGCCACAAAGTTGCTTCTGGGAGCCCATTTCAAGAGCATGCAAATTTATATTGCCAGTTAGGTTTTGCATCCGTTGCTCAAATGCAGATTTTAAACTGTTACAAAATAATACATAATGTTTACTCGGAAAACCCGAGAGACTGCAGACTCAAATCCCTGGTATCCCTGTAATGTGCACCTCTTGTTTCGCCCGCCCTCATCCACTCTTGGTAATAGCTCATTTCCACTTGGGCAGCCATCCCTCCTCTCCCTCTCTCAACAGGGTTCCACTGAAGTTGACTACATCACGACTGGTTTTAGCGATGAAGACATGCCTCGGGCCTGGCTGATCAGATTGCTGATTGGTTAAGGGACAGCACATGACCTAAACTGGGCCAATGGGTGACCTCCTTATGATTTTTGCTAGAATTATCAAGGAAAGGACTTGCTTTTAGCAACCACTGGGATTGCTGGGCTGTGATAGGATCAATCTTAGCAGTGCTAGGGGCCACTTTCACCATGTTTAGGAAGAACGTGCCCCAAAACTAAGCCAACAGAGTTCAGCACAGCTAAGTAAATCGAAAGAGACCAATCAATGTTGGATGACCAGATTTGAATACTTGGCTCTAGCTGAGCCTCAAGCTAGATATCCTCGTATTTTTCCATTGCTTTTTGCAATGTTTTATCTTCTGCTGAGGCCAGTTTGGGCTGGGGTTTTCACACATGCATTCCAGAGAATCCTGACCAATAGAATCTTTCTTCACTGACCACCACTGTACTTCAAGTTAGTTAAACACCTCAAATTCATACTAAGCCTTTCTTACTACAAAACAAGATCAAAATCAGAGAATTAAAAAGTAGAAGGCCGTTACATTATCTCTGTAATGGTAGTTACACATCTTTAACACCACTCATTAGAAAATTAATTTTGGTCCATGTCCAAATTAACCATTCCCTAAAATAACTCACTTTTATTGGTTAACTGTGAAGCTCAAAGAAGGACAGTCCTAACATATTTACATAAAGCTACTCTTGAAAAGTTGTGTGAATAAAATCTACATCTGCCTTATGTAAAGTCATTTGCTGTCATCCAAAACACCACTAAAGGAACCTAGTATACACCTAGTATAAAAATTATTGAGAGAAATGTTCATAACCTGTGGAAGAGTATTTGCCAAAAAAAAGTTTCACAGCAATTGTATATAAATTGTATTTATTGAAATAGAATATTTAAGAGCTGCTGGTTCTGGATAGAATTCTTTCTTTCACTTCTTTAAAAGCTAAATTTATTAAGTACTTTTTGCCTGCCTATGATCTTTTTCCTCTGCATTATTCGAAGGACACTTATGTAGTCTCAATGCCAAAAGATAATATCTAAAGAGCACACATAATCTTTTAGAACATGAAAAATGTGATTTCTGATTCCTTAACTTACCACAGTATAAAAGACACAGCTTACTTTTCAAACACCAAACGGACAAACCATGTAACTTAAAGAGATGGTGTTACAAGGGAACAGAAAACCAAATAATGCATATTCTCACTTATAACTGGGAGGTAAACATTGGGTACTCGTGGACATAAACATGGCAACAGCAGACACTGTTGACTACTAGAGCGGGGACAGAGGAACGCAAACGTTGAAAAACTGCCTATGGGGTATTATGCTAACTATCTGGGTGACGAGATCAGGCATACCCCAAACCTTAGCATCATGCAATATACCCATGTAACAATCACTTTACCCTGAAAACAATCATTTCACAAAATCATGTATTGAAAAGCTTCTTTTGATAGCAAGATTCATTCAGCAAGTGCTTTGCTTTTTAAAAGAATTGTTCATTACGGAAGCAAGAAACAAATACATTTTGCTTGTAAAAAAAAATTAGAACATGTTTAATATAGCTAAGATTCCTTTTGGTCATCTCCTCTTCCAAGGAGAAACCATTGACATCTGCCCGGGGTGTACCCTCACAGATCTTTTTACTTACAGATTTATATTGACTCATGTATATGCATTTTCCCATAAATGCCAGTAAATATTATGTATTATTTTGTAACATTTTTTTTCTCTTGACGGCATGTCTTAGAGACCTCTCTTATCAGTGCACAGACATTTGTCTCATTTTTAATTCTATACTTTATTTAACTATTCTGCTGTTGATGGACATTTAGGATGTTCCTGATTGTCTTTTTCCTATTACAAATAACGCTGCAATGAACGTCGAGGTATAAGCCTCTTTACACACATAAGGGTAGAACTTCTCTAGGGCTGATTTATGCTTACTTTTCCAGGCAGATAACTGTTATAAAACACAAGGCAGACTTTTATGATATTGGCAACAGCAAAAATACAGTGCCAAAGAAAGTTTATATAAATGAAAGTTGTTTATTTTCTCCACTTTTAAGGATCAGATCACTCTTCTTGCTTTTCAAGAACTGCTATATCTTTAAGGAAGGTTGTCTAATTAAGATAGAAACCATAGCTGGTACTCAACATTGATTTTTTACTTGATCTAATTCCCTACCCTTCCCCCATCCCCATCCCCCCTGCCAAGATTTCAGCACCATATATCTGTTCTTAATTGATGTGTTAATTATAAGGATTATCTATTCATCAAAGTACAGCCTGAAAGACTAAGTCTCAAGTCAAGATGTGTAGTTGAAAAAAAAAAACTGCTCCATACTGATGGACTTCATTTATTTTTAAAGTGAAATGCATGATACATACAAAATAATGCACACACGGTGCATACAGTACAAACAATAAAAATTACCCCATACCCATCATTTAGCTTAAGAACATTCTCCAAGTTGTTGATGCCTATTGAGGGTTACAATCCAATTACCTCCTTCTTTTTCTTCGGAGAGGTAAATATTCTGATTTTTATGTTTATCTTTCCTTTGATTCCTTATTAACACTTTATTATGGAAATTTTCAAATATATACGAACATAGAGAGACTAACTTAATAAACTCTCATGTACCCAACACAGTTTGAATGATTAACCTACATTTTGCCATTCTTGTTTCATATGCCAACTCCCCATTCTTTTTATTTCCTGGGTGTTTTTTTTAAAAAGCAAATCCCAGAGACTATGTCATTTCGCACAGAAATAATGTATTTCTAAGTAAAGAGGACTTAAAAAAGAACAAAATCATAACTACAATGATAATATCACACAACACAATTAGCAATTCTTTAATTTCATCTAACATCCGTCCATATTCAAATTCCTTCAACACACAAAATGTCCTTTCATAGTTAGTAAAAAAAAAAAAAAGGTAAAATTAAAAGAGACAAACCCCAAGAAAACCCCACATTATTTTAAAAATATTTTACTTAAAGCTTTACCAGGTGGCCAATCCATCCCTCAAATTAGCAAACAATAGTGAGCTTTTACTATGTAATCAATAGCTGGCTGAATATTACCAATTATATTCCAGGAAGCTAACTGAGGACACAGTTTCTTCCTCTCCCGGCCTGTATTTGGCCTTGTGTACAGCAGAATCAGGAACGCATGGGCACAGCAACTGGTAGGGTTTTGAGATTCACACGTGTGCTGATGCGGTTAACAAATGAACTAAATTATATGGTGACTCTGATGTTAAACTGTGACTAATACACACTCTGGGCCTTATTTTCTAAGCTTAAAAATAATTGGGTAAATACTACAGAGTATTTGGGTTTGGAGCTTGTTTATTTTGCTTTAAGACAGCATGTGATTAATTTAAATGTGGCCATTCAGGAACATTTGCTTCCCTGCTGTCTGCTTTTTACACTCAGAAAAGGAAGAAAATGTATGTTTGGAGGCAGAAACACACATGCATTTTACAGGGAGACTTAGGTAAATGCGGAAGACAGCTTCTGTGGGATTTTGGTCCTGTTTTTCTTGGTGTATTTATCAATAATGAAGAAAGTCATGAAAACTCATCTTTAAGCCAAATGATCAGATTTTGTGAATTCAGCTACTTTTAAAAAATTTTAAACTTTTTTTACTAATCAAAAGAACTGGAATATCAGGTACTATTATAAAGCAAATGATTCATTATCACTGCTGATATTAGAGGTGCATCCCGATTTAGGAAAACTTAAATCAGGTATTAAGTACGGAAAGACTCAAGAAACTAAGAAAGAAATTAAGTATGGAAAGACTCAAGAATTAAAGGGTGATTATTGCCACTGTAAATTTTTTTTATTCTGGAAAATTCCAAACATATATAAAATTAGAGAGGACAGTGTCCTGAAACTCTATGTACCCATCACCCAGTTTAAACAGTTATCAACATGTTATTCTTGTTTCAAATATACCTCAAATGATTTTACAACGGGGATGGCACACAGCAACAGATTTGTCTCCATATATATCTAGTAATATAAGGGAGGAAAGAGAACTCATCTAGGGCTGGCACAGCACCCCTCTGCCCCCGCCGCCCCACAGCTTTGCGCAGTGATGGGGAGGTAACAGGGGCATGGCTCGAACCTCTGGGCCCACACCCACAAGAACCCCCACCACTGCCCAAGGGAGAAGCACTTTAGGTATAGTATGCTGATCACTGAAGAGAGACCTGAAAGGGTGGTAGGGTCTGGGAAGATGCTGAGGTCACAACAGTTGAGCTTGCTGGTTCTAACTCCTTCCTCTCCTCTAGGCAGAGATCTGTTATATCTGAAGTTCTACCAGAGAAGGTAAGGCCACAGATCCTGGTTATTTGCCTCTGTCATGTATAGATACAAAAATCATTTTTCTCCCCCTCACTTTCCAGACATAGTAAGTCACCAATCCCTGTCACTCCTCTTGAAAATGCTTCCCAGACCCATCCCCTTTTCTCCATCCTCCTGACTTGAGTTTCTATCTATCAAGTCCATCCACAGTGACTTTATGCGTATCCGGACTAACCTGAAAAGCTCCTGGCCTTTCCCAGCTGGGATAAGTAGACATTCAGTGGTTAGTGTTGGGGGACAGTTGCTAGTAATATGTACCAAACTTCTGCTGGTTCCAGTATCAAAAAAGAACACAGGACTCTTAAATGCTGCTTTCACAAGAGTTAAACAACTAGGCATTTGAAAAATGGTCGAGTAAGTTTGAGTACTTATTCCCTAACTGCAACATCAAAAACAATGAATTAATTGCTATTCCCTATAACCTAACGCTACCTTTTTGTGCTAGCAGGAGAAAGGGAGTGAGTGAAATGCTCCAAGCCCACAGTAATTCATAAAATTCATAAATTACTTTTTTTTTTTCGGTAATTCATAAGTCACCTTTTTTTTTTTTTTTTTGAGACAGAGTCTAGCTCTGTTGCCCAGGCTGGAGTGCAGTGGCGCAATCTCGGTTCACTGCAACCTCTGCCTCCTGGGTTCAAGCGATTCTCCTGCCCTAGCCTCAGCAGCTGGGATTACAGGCACGTGCCACTACACCTGGCTAATTTTTGGATTTTTAGTACAGATGGGGTTTCACATGTTGGTCAGGCTGGTTCTCAAACTCCTGACCTTGTGATCCATCCGCCTCAGCCTCCCAAAGTGTTGGGATTACAGGTGTGAGCCACCGTGCCCGTCCCATATGTTAATTTTTACAATACACACAGCATAGACCCAGATGCTGGCTGTGCGGGTCATTGGTCAGGCTTGCTGCTTTTCTTCTGAGGTACAAGCTGGGGTAGCAGGGTCCCAGCATAGGCAGAAACCAGGCTCTGTTCCTGCCTAAGAGGCTAGGTTTAACCAGGAGATTCCCAGTGACACCACATGAAAGAATAAACAACCACATGGCTGGTTCTTATACTCCATAATCACTCTGCCGAGTGTCCTGGATCCCTTAGCCACCTGACAACAGTATGCCTCTTTCCTTGCTCCCTTCAGCAAATGCCAGGTGCCAGGCCCTGCTCTGGACACTGGTTACAAACATCAGTGAAGACCGGAGAGTCCTGATCTCATGGAGTTTCCATTCGTAATCCGTATAGTGTGATTAGGGAGCACTCATGGCCAAATCATAAAGCTATGAGGTCCAGGCTGGTCCCAGGTGACGCTGGTAACTCACATGGCCACGAGCTGTGGTTTTCACACATGGAGGCTGAGCCATGAGCTGCTCCCCTCCCAGGCTCTCAGACCTGACCCACAGTCATCTCTGTCTCAAGTCCTTACACCAACTCACCACCTAAAACGTATCTGAGGCATCTGCTACTATTCGTGTAAGGCTCTGGGGTGGATGCTCTAGATACTAACAACCACAAGTTCTGGATTTTCTGGAATGAACCTAATTCTGAAACTATTCTAGTCCATCACTAGATGATAAGAAATCGATGAAATTTTAATATTGTGGCATCTAACTGACATCCTCTAAAATGTCCAAAGCCTGAGGTGGTGGTGGTGGCTGGGGTCTTCTGTTAGATTACAAAAGGCAGTAAGGGGATCTGGGGAAGCTTCCCTGGCTCATACTTGGGTTTTCCACCTCCTAGTCATATCTTCTTGGCAAGTTATACAATCTCGCCATGACACAACTTCCTTGCCTATAGTAAATGATGATAATGAAAGCACTTACTTTTACATTATTGTGATGATGAAATGAGTCAACACACAGAGCCTAGACCACAGCTGGCCACACAGAAAGGCTGGTGGATATTAGCTAATTTTATTGTTGTGGTTGTTTTTGCTATTTAGTGTTGAAGATTTCTTTCATTATTTGGAAAACCCCATCACCACAGGAATGGAGGTTACAACGAATATCAGGAAAGCCCTTGCTTTTTTTCCCCCACCTTCTAGACAGGATCACACTATGTCACCCTGGCTAGAATGCAATGGTGTGATCATGGCTCACTACAGCCCTGACCTGGGCTCAAGCGATCCTCCGCCTCCTGAGTAGCTGGGACTATAGGCATGTGCCACCATGACTAATTTTTAAATTTTTGTAGAGACTGGGTCTCACTATGTTGCCCAGGCTGGTATCGAACTCCTGGGCTCAAGCAATCCTCCAACCTCAGCCTCCTAAAGTGCTGGGATCATAGGCATGAGCCAGCTCAACTGGCTGCCCTTATTATATATATTTTTTAATCTGTTACTAAGATTGAACTTGGCCTTTTAAAATGCTTTCTGATACTCCCCTCCTCAATCCCATTTCCACATGGGCTGTGCCACATTTCACTTTGGGCCCTGAATATTTCTGAGCTGAGTTACCGGGACTGCTGAATGCTAATCGCCATGGCTCCAGTCTATATAAGTGTTGTTGCCAGAATAATCCTCTTAAAATACAGCCTTAACATGCTCTTTTCCTCCCAACAATGCCTTCTTATTCTAGACTGGATTAAGGGTAAAGCTTATCTTTTTATGTTGGCATCTTACTAACCTAGCCTAGCCCACCTGCCAGTTCTCACCTCCACCCAAGCTGGGTCACCCCTTCAAACCACCTACAAATATATTCCAGGTCATTTCTACCTCTGTCCACCATACCAATGCCTTCTAAAGAAACCTCTTTTTCTCTGCAAAGCCTTCTATCTTAAGGCTTTCATTTCTTCACACAGCCTAACTGATCCACTGCTGCCTATGTGAATCTATCCACCAACTCTTCTGCTCATTTTGAGCTATATCATTTCTTTTTTTTTTCTTACTTGGTGTTTTGCCTCCTATGTGCAAGTCTGGTCTCCCACGACAGACTCTAAATTTCTCAAAGGCAAGCACAGTGTATATTCCTTCTGGTTTCCATCTCTCTTCTCTTTCCCTGCCAATGTCCATGTAGGCAATTCAGAAATACTTGTAATTTTTGAAACTCTTTGCACAGCTTATCATTAAAAACTGTTGCTAACATTTGGTCATACTTAATGAACCTGATTCAAATTGCAAAATCCAAACACATAGCCACAGCTGTTGGGGGGGGGGGGGGGGGGGGGGGCTCTTAGCAACACAGCCAGCTTCCCCACTTGATTTCCACCTTGGCTTAAAATTACATCAACCCCTCACCTGAGCTAGAGGCATCTGAGTCCTTTCCACTGTCAACTGGGACATGGGCTTTGGAGATGATGCCCTCCATTCAGGGTCTCATCTACCCTTAACACATTCCTGGAGTTTGCTCATAGATTCTGTGGAATCTGTCTCCAACAGGGCAAATCCATCCCATCTCCAGCCTCCCCCTTTCCCTATACAGGCCACTGTCATCACTCACCTTGGCGACTGTGGGCGACTCCTAACGATTCCACCGTCAGTCTTTCCCACTTCTAATCTAGCAATGGCTCATTCAACGAACACCTGCTGGGCACCTACTATGTAAAAAGCATAAACAATAATGTTGGAAAGAAGTGGCTGTAACGCTAGGCTCCCAGGGTGTCAAAGGAAAACCCTGTTAAACTTGGCCCTCTGGCTCCGTATTTGCTGAGAATAAGGTGGGTGACATTGATATCTACATTCTAAAACAAGTCATTAGAAGGCCAGGCACGGTGGCTCACACCTGTAATCCCAGCGCTTTGGGAGGCTGAGGTGGGCCGATCACTTGAGGTCAGGAGTTCAAGACCAGCCCGGCCAACATGGTGAAACCCCATCTCTACTAAAAATACAAAAAATTAGCCAAGTATGGTGGTACATACCTGTAATCCCAGCTACTCAGGAGGCTGAGGCAGGAGAATTGCTTGAACCTGGGAAGCGGAGTTGCAGTGAGCTGAGATCGCGCCACTGCACTCCAGCCTGGGCGACAGAGCCAGATTCAGTCTCAAAATAAATGAAATGAAATAAAATGAAACAAAACAAGTCATTAGAAAACAAAGTTCCTTGAATTGCCGCTAGCTTGTAGGCTGAATGCAACCGTTTTCTTAGAGCTGTGCTTTTAAGCGAAGAGAAACAACGGTGGCTTGAGAAAAAGTAAGGCTCTAGTTATACACGTGGATCTTGATTTAGTTGCTCATGATGGAGAATCGAGTGAAGGGACACGAGGAAGAATCATGGCACGGAATCAGGTGGAAAACCTTTTGTTTGGGGGTAATAATTATGCATTCAGTCAAAATTATAACTTGGTCACAGTCAAAATGATAGGTTTCTATTTTAAAAAGATTCCATTTCCATAATGGTGTTCTGTGGCATCTAAATAATTGCTTTCCTATAAGAGGGGAATTATTAGGTGGAGCTGAGAAAAGATACTGAGTTCTCCATAAGTTAAGGCCACCAACAACTAAAATTATTTTCTCCAATATCCACTGATTCATTTAATATTTCTCTTTCTGAGTTTTCTTTTACTATAGCGGTTTCCCTCCAACTCCCTCACCTTCCCCATAAGTAAGGCTGCATGGTCAGAGTTTCTATTTTGTGGCATGCTATGTTCTGAGACTGGCACCATGAATCCAGGCAGCTGTAAGAAATGACAAATTTCAACAGTACAGCTATAGAGAAGGCAGCTCGGTCAAGGATGTGAAACGGTCAGTTGGAAAGCAAATCCCTCAGGGTCCAGGTATTTCTAAAGATCAGCTGTGTGGCATTTTACAGAAAATCCTAGAGCCTGGTATCATTGAGACTGCAGCCCTCCTCTGTCAGTTGAAAGGAATGATCAAGACGTGGTACCAGAGCACCACCTGCTGGCTCACAGGTGTCAGTGTCTTACATAAAATACTTTCTACAAGATGGTCATTTTGATCTGTTAAAATAAGAAAAACGAGATTCTTTATATTTGCAAAAGAGACAGATGTGAAAACACAGTTGTGGTTTTGCATTTCTGCGGCTGTGTATACGAATACTGTTGGTCAGAGAATATACTACCATGGATGGTAGCTTTATGGTTTTGAATAAAGCAATTTTATCTCAATGCTTTCATTTTAACTTTAAAATTTTAACATTTTACTAACATAAAATGTCATGAAGAACTTTGGTAACCCAGTACATTTAAAAGAAATTAAACTAGTTTTAGATACTAGTGTTTCTTTTATAAACCAAATCTATACTTGTTTTAGTGGTTCCCTCAAATTTTCTCTATTAGGTGCTACCTTTTCAAGCAAATGTATAAATGGTCCTTTATTTACTTGAAGATTCTACTGAGGTCATAAATCTGATGTAAGTTCCATTTACAAATGATGAGTGCATTAAACATCTGGGAATGCATAATCAAAGTCTAGCATTACACATGAATATTTTTAAACCTCAAGGAAGTATGATTTCATTCTTTAAATACCAGGCTTCAAAAAAAAGTACAATTTCTTCACTTTAAATCATTTCTTTATCCATAAAGCTTTAATCAAAATATTATTCCCACTGATGTCTACTTGATCTTATCCAATGAACAATAAAAAATTCTTTTGCTTAGTTTGGTAGTTTTTGACTATAGAAGACATCATCTAATGCTTTTCCCTATGTACTTTGCAAAGTCTTAAATGACAATACAAGTAGTTTCCAAATATATAACACAGCGTTTATTGTGTCTGAACTCAACTCTCTCAGTGCAACCATGAATGTGCCTTGAGAAACTTGGTAAAAGCTTTGAACTTCTTTGGGGCAGAAAGGTATCACAAACTGAAATTAAACCTACAATTAAGGCTTTTATAACAAAATGTATACAAAGATCAAGTTCTGCTCTTTGACACATAGGCAAGAAAGCAAGAGCGGGGAGGGGGAGAGCCTAAACACATGTGTTTTTGTATTACGCAGTCGACTTCTGCATCTAAAACGTAACTCAGTGAAACAGAAACCCAGCCATGTGACTCCTTTTCTGTAGAGAATAGAGGTGAACACAGTATCCCGAAGTCACAGGGCATGTGCTAGACATCCACTTATTCATATTTCTGCCTTCTTTACAAACAGAAATATTACACTGTTGACTGTGTATGTGTGTCTGCTTTTCTTGAGTACACTATTATTCTCTCCAGATGCCCACCTGATGTACCTCATTCTCACAATTAAAACAGTTATATGGTTAAACACACAGGAATAGAGTTAGTTAGCATGTGGTGTAACAAATGAACTCACATAAAATTTACATGATTTAATTAGCTGATAATGGGTCATTAATTGAGGGACTGAAGAAAGGAAACATATTCTCTTGGATACATAAAGGCACCATTCAGGAAGAATAGATTTGTTTTTACTCGGCCCTTCTCAGTTAGGAGAACCACCTGTGCAAATACGGGGCTCAAGTCAGATGACAAGCAGGGTTTTTATGGGACCAGGAAGATTTTCATCTCCATGACTACCTTCCTGGTTCCAAACAGAGAATGTTATTTTTCTGGACTCCTCATCTCAGCGACACCAGTGGACTCAATTTGGCCCTGACATGCATCTGAACACTCTTTCTTAGACAGTCATTATTAACCTGGGCTGCTTCTGACAAATCATTTGGTTGATTACATATCTGACATATTTTGTAATGACTCCATCTTCTGAGGGGTTCATTTTCAAGAAGTGAAACAATGCTCTGACTCAACACCTCCCTGCAACCACAAGCCAGTTTCCCATCGCCAAAGTATACCACTTTTTATTAAGGAGGTCTTATACCCACATAAGTCACTAGCTTGTATATATAAAGATAACTGCATTAGTATCATTTAAGTGCATGTATATGATCTAATTTTTCATTATATTAATTAACAGCATAATTGATTGACCTGTGGGGAAATACACAAAAAGACTTCCCGGGAGGTTCTCTCCAAGTAAGTATGGAAAAAGCCAAACAACAATGTTTTCATACGAATGTGCTTGTGATACAAAAAGGACAGTCTCTGTAGCAACTCCAGCAAGTGCTCCTGGCTCTTTGGAAATATTATATCTAGTTTTTTATTTATAGCCAAATCCCGTTCCTAGTCTAAGATAGCTTGACACCCATGGGAGGTGGCTTGGAATTTGAGAGTATGAGATTACGAAGCTGAAGGCAAAGATTTTGCTTTTTAATTAAGAACTAAACTATACTTTTATACGTGATGACATTTTATGTAACTGGTTACCCATGAATAATCATTTGGGAGCACTTCTGACATGAAATTACCCTCTGACTGAGCCCTCTGAGAAAACCCCAGCCCTTAAAGATAGACTTTGCTTCAGGATTCAAGGCACAAAATTAAAAGTCATAAAATTTAATTCACCCAACTTTCTTTACTCCGTCAAGACTTTTGTTATTGTTTTAGTAGAACCAGACTACAAATACACTGGGTAGAAATAATGATGCAAAAATACCTATCCCAAACAAAACCTGCAAAACATCAATTGGTTATTCAAATTAGAAAAAACATTTTATTTAACAAACCAGTGGATCGATCAAAAAACCAGGATTTTTCAAATTGTCTACCTTGTGGATGATATTCTATTGAATCTGTCAAGCCTTTAAAGGTTGAAACCTTATACTATGAATTACTATTTGTTTAATATACATATTATTACATAACTTGTTTATTAAAGGTCATTTATTTTCATAATCAGAAACTTACTGGGTATCAGAAGAGCATACATTTTCAAACACTATCAGTTTATAGGTGATTTTACATGTCCTTTTTTTTTTTTTTTTTTTTTTTTTAAAAGCACATAAAGTCAGTGTGAGGAAAAACAAGCTCTATTTAAAGTTTGAGGCAAAAAAACAAAGTTGCGCTGGATTAGAGACCCCAACTGACTTTCCAACCAATCCCTCTGTAATGAGCACAGAGGAGGCACTCAGCCACCTTTTGGACGGTCAAGTGAACTCATTTAAATGTGACAAGTATCCCCCTAAGACTCCCACGAATCAACACAGCCACAAACCATGGAACTCAGGTACGGGCAGGTAGAGAGAAGGTAGAAAAAAAATAAAAGAAATGGTGTCCACTGTAATCACCCCATCCATGTGAAACTCATTATCTCTGCACTGAGATAAAATACACAAGATATCTTCAGAACAATTTTAAGTCTGAATATCAACACAAGTAGAATAATGGTGCAGGTGGTACCTCAGGGCTGAGAGAGTACAAGCCCCAGGGCTGGTCAGGTTGATCTTGCAATGTCCACTTCTGAAGTCAGGCCCAGGTAGCATAACCGTTTTCTGATCATATAATTAATGATTTGCACCTCCCAAGTCTCAGGAAAAGGCAAAGCATATACAGGGAATAAATGTGTACAACAAAGATGAAAAGATTGACATCTCTAATACAAATAAAGCTTTTTTATGTCAATAAGAAAAAGATAAACAGACCAGCCCAGTAACAGGGAAGATAAGCACTGCACCAAAGAAGAAATACAATTGGCTAATGAAAAAGGAAACAAAATTCAATCCAACTAGATAACAATCAGCTACTCATTTAAATAATCTAGTGCCACTTTTTACTCAACAACATGGCCAAAGTTGAAATTTCATGACCCTGTATTATGGAAGGGGAAGGGAAAAGACCTTCCTGAATATGATCTGTGGGAAAGCAATAGTCACAACTTTTCTGGAGAGGTATCTAAAATAATGACACAAATATTCCAATTCTAGAAATTTGTCTTAAGGAAAGCGTAAGTTAGTGGAAGGATTTACATACAAGTATCTTCAGACCAGGCACAGTGGTTCATGCCTGTAACCCCAGTACTTAGGGAGGTTGAGGCAGGAGGATGGCTTGAGCCCAGGCTGAGGATGCAATGAGCCATGACTGTGCCACTGTACTCCAGCCCAGGTGATCACGTCTCAAAAAACAAAACAAAACAAAACAAAACAAAAAACAACTTCAACCTAGCATTGTTTTTAATGGTAAAAATAACCATAGTAATAGGTGAGGTAAATTGCACCACAGCCAGCACAGACATAGGTTGAATACTACACAGCCATTACAAGCCCTGAGGCTGAAAAACTACCCAATGACAAAATATTGTTTATGGCATACTGCAAAGTAAAAGTAGACTATAATACACTCAGAAAATGATGATCTCTTTAAAAAAAAATGTGTGCACATATACAAGCATACATTTCATTCCTTTTTTTTTTTTTTTTTTTTGAGATGAAGTCTCGTTCTTGTCCCCCAGGCTGGAGTGCAGTGGTGCGATCTCAGTTCACTGCAACCTCCGCCTCCCGGATTCAAGTGATTCTCCTGCCTCAGCCTCCCAAGTAGCTGGGATTATAGGCACCTGCCACCATACCCGGCTAATTTTGTATTTTAGTAGAGACGGGGGTTTCACCATGTTGGCCAGGCTGGTCTCGAACTCCTGACCTCAGGTGATCTGTCCATCTTGGCCTCCCAAAGTGCTGGGATTACAGGCGTGAGCCACCATGCCCGGCCATTTCATTCTCATTTTCTAACACCCCCTAATGAAGCACACATAAGGCACAGGTATTTTTCTGTATTGTGAGATGACAGGTTACTTCTCACTCTGAGCTTTCCAGTGATTTTAGAAATGAAACCGTATCACTTCTGTAACTTGGAGAAGTTATGGAGTTTGATAATGTCAGGTCTAATTAGAATCAGCCATATGAGAAATCACTACTGGCAGCTGAACACCTGGCAAAGAAAAGATGTATTTAAATGAAACCTTAGTCGAGCTCTAAAACTGCATACTAAAGGAACTGTCTGGTATTGGCAACTGTAAGTCAGACTTGCTAACAAAAATTCTGACTGAGATGCAGCTGGCCGGGCATGGTGGCTCATGCTTGTAATCCCAGCACTTTGGGAGGCTGAGGTTGGTGATCATTTGAGGCCAGGAGTTCCAGACCAGCCTGGCCAACATGGTGAAACCCCGTCTTTACTACAAATACAAAAATTAGCCAGGTATGGTGGCGCGTGCCTGTAAACTCAGCTACTTGGGAGGCTGAGGCATGAGAATGGCTTGAACTCAGGAGGTGGAGGTTGCAGTGAGCCGAGATTGTGCCTTGCACTCCAGCCTGGGCAACTGAAACTGTCTTTAAAAAAAAAAAAAGATGCAGCTATTGCCAGCCCTGTTCCCACTCTTCACAATAGGCTTGGCTATCGACTAGAAATGTAGTTCAAAAAACCTCTCTTCCTCCGCACATGCTGGACACCCTTGCTGAGCGGCAGCCACCTCCATACAACCCCTCCCACAGCGTTGCCTTCAACAAGGAGCAAGATGCCTCAGCAGAGTCATCTTCAAGGAAAACCTCCCTCCCGCTTTGGTCCTCAGAGCTTCGTGCATAAACTCAGTCCTGTTCTTCAGAAATCTGGAAACAGCAGCGGAGACATAAAGGAAAACCCTGGGAGTGAAAGAAAAGTCAACCAAAGTTTCTCCTTGCAGAATTCTGTCATCGTGATGGCCAAATTCACCTTGAAGCAGTGCAACAGATGACCGTGCCTCTAACTGGGACCGGCCGTGCAGCTCCTCAGGCAGGAGACGATCAGTGACTTAAGGGACCACTAGGGGGCGATTTAGGAGAGAACAGTTTTCTCTCCTTAAGAAAGATAAGCCAGGAAGCCTTAATTTCCAACCTTAAGTCACTGGAGGGTACTAGCTCCCAGGTAAATCCTGTTTTTAATTTTAACTATAAATATAAACAGGGCCTTTCATTTTAACTTCTCCGGAAATGTAAACGTGCAGGACTTTCTGAAAGAGATATGTGAAAAGGCAGGGTATGGCACACGAAATTGATACATTGGAAAATAAATATTTTTTCTCTCCCCTGTCCACTTCCCTAGCCATAACCAAGGCCTTCTCATACAAAAACCAAAAAAGAAAAATAAACCTCTGGCAACAGAGCCCCTAGTGTCCCTTTGAGGTTCTATTTATATATTATGCCTATGGTTTATACAGACAGGCCTAAAACCTTCTTGCAGCAGCAAAGACAGTTTCCCCCACCCAGGCTCGCAGCATTTATCTGTAAGCCTCATGTGGCAATTAGTTACTTACTGTGTAGCGAGGGCTCTAGTGTTGGTGTCTAACTCTCCTAAGCTGCCTCAAATCCTTTGTGGAAGGAGGCAAGATATAAATAATAATTTTTAAAACACACAGGCTTACTCTGTTATTTCCATTTCTTATGTGTTTCGACTCTTCCTTTTTTATTTTCCAAGCCCCCTGTGAGGAAGTGACTTTGCCCTCATAATCACATTGGAAACCAGCCACCCGAGAATGGGATGGTCTCAGGGCAACATACTCACTGAGCATCTACCATGCAACAGGCACAGGACAGGGCGGATCCAGGAGGACACAGACCCACGTGGTCTCTGCCCTTATATGATTAGGTGCAGGAATTGGACCTCTGTTTGTCTGTTTGTCCCCTAATTTCTCCAACATGTGTGAACTAGGCTGATCATTTCATCTCCCTTGGCTCAGTGTCCTCTTCTATAAAAACAAGGTCATTGAACGAGATGGTGGCTAATGTCCCTTCTGGATCTCCCAGAATGGCTCAAAGGGATGTTCCCTCAGTACTCAACTAACTTACTGATAAACTAGGCTTTCAGTCTTGGAGGGCAAAAAGTATCTCTCACCTGAGATCCTGCAGGAAAGTCACAGCAAAATTTAAGTTTAAATTGGAGATTCAGGCTTTTAGGCCTTTCCAAGGAAAACATCCTCTTCTCTTACTGCCTAAGTAACTCCTAGCAGTAACTTTCAACCCTGATTGAATAATCAATTCTTGCCCAAAGACGCCTGAGTAAATACCAAACAGACAACTTCCTGCCTTGAATCCTGGCACGGGCCTGCGGCTCTTCTCTGTGACTTCCCTGAAAACCCACTGCAAATGTTTCCACCTGGGGAAATCAGGGGCCAGGGCCTCCAGCCACCCTTTCCTTGAAAGCAATCGTTGCAAGTGTTTTGAAAACAACGGATTATCTTTAAAGAAGCAGCAACAACAGAAAGCCATTTGTTTCTTCTACCATGACTGATTCATTTGTGGTACACTGGAGGTTGGGGGTGGAGGATGAGAGGCCCTCAAACAAATGTTTCCTATCAGAGGCAAGTATTTTGATAATTAGGAAAATACCAAATAGATTTGCAACCAGCTTGGTAAACTACTTAGCTTGAGGATTCAACAGGATCCCTACTGCACGCTTTTTGCCTCCTGTAGCTAACTCTGTCCATTTTTGTGTCACGTATTTCTTCAGCCAGAACTCAAGCACGACCATAATAAATACAGTTCATGGGTATGTAAAACTAGTGCTCCTTATGTACGGCCTTTTACCTCTGGTCTTGCCTGGAAACTGGTGGCTCCATTTCTAGATCTCTACCTGAGAAGAAACACTAGCACATATACATGCACAAGGAAAAAGGTCTAAGAAGGCTCGCAGCACCATTGCTTGGAAAAGCAAAAAAAAAAAAACCAAAAAAAACAACAACAACAACAACAAAAAAAACTGCAGTCTAAATGTCCCGTAATAAGGGAATGAATAAAGCATGTGCTCTATGCCAGTGAAGAGGCCTGAGTAGGTCAGAAGGCCATTTAAAAGACCACATAAGCACAAAATACAGAAGGAAAGAACACATAACATTCACAGAGACTGACCCCTGCAGTGGGGAGGAGGTAGATCCAAGGACAGTTTTAATTACATATGTATAGTCATCTCCCCCTTATCCTCTAGGGATATATCGCCCAGGATCCAAACACATGCCTGAAACCATAGATGGTACCAAACCCCACATATACTACATTTTTTCCCTACACATAAATATATACAATAAAGTTTAATTTATAAATTAGGCACAGTAAGAGATTAACAATAAAATAGACCAATTAAAAAAAATACTGTAATAAAAGTTATATATGCAGGTAGTCTCTTTCTCAAAATACCTTATGATAGGTACTATACTTGTCTATTTTCAGACCATGGTTGACCACAGGTAGCTGAAATCTTGGACAGAGAAATTGTGGCTAAGGGGGGACCACTGAAATACTCTACAGTTCTAACATGAAAATATGAAGGAAAAATACTCAGATATCACTTTCCAACATATACAGAGGGAGAAAACAAAACACTAAAGGCAGAGGCGGCAAAATGTTACCAGTGCTTACTTTTTTATGGCAGAAATATGGGTGAGTTCATTTCTCTTTCATGCTTTTCTCTATTTTCACCCCTCTCTGACCCCAATAAAAAAAAAATTAAGCAAGCCTGTATCCCAAGTGATCTCTGAGACTCTCACCATCAGGGAAAGTGAAGTCTACTGAAGAAGCCTCCAGCCAACGCAAAAACAGAAAGGCCCAAGCAGGAAGCGGGGCGACTCTCTTAGCTCTTTGTTGTCCATGCTAGAAAAATGGTCATCCTTTATAAAACACCTCTACTCCAGCCCTGGGTGTCGGCTGGGCCCCTTGTCCGCATCCTCTAGAGCTGGGTTTCCAGGGGGTGAATCTGGTGGGATTTCACACGTGGTTTTGCTTGTGCATTTGGACACTGTTTGTGGGACAAGCTTTTCCCTTATCTTCCGACTGCTCCTAGAGAAGATGATTTGCTGCACGCCTCCCCCTACAATCCCATCCCGGAGCCCTCATTGGGAACAGATCTGGGGATGGAGGCAGATAATGGCAGCGTTTCTCACTGCCCTAAAGTACCATCCACCACGCCAGCAGACAAAGCAGGGCATGTTGTAAAAAGCAGTTCTGCTGGCAAATGGCTAACAAATCCATGTATTTGCAACCAAGGATTGGCGGCTGCATCTAAAACAGACACCTCATTGTGCTTGGTTTAAAAGGAGCCCTTGGAAGCAGGGCCTTTCAGGCTGACAGTTAAATCACCACGGCCCGTATTTACATGAATGGTTTCCAACCGTCTGGGCGAATACACAATATTTCCATTTCACAGAAACCAAGGATGGTGACAACACAGAAGTCAGAGTGGCCAGAAAGTAAACCTCTGATTGGTACGAATGTGTTTAAGCAGCAGAGCTTATACACGTATATACTTGCAGAAGTTAACACGCTCCTTTGGTAAACAAGTTTGTTGTTGTTAATTCTGTGACAAATGTTAACAGATCAGCATACACACACCTAGGTGTCTCAAGAAGGGTTTCTACTCATTAAATCAAGTGTGTTCCTGTGAGTGCTTTCAGTCATTCCGGCATTAGCGGGGAAGCTGCGTGATTCTTCAGTTCTTATTAAAAGCTAGGAGAGCACAGCTCTGTAAGCCCCTCACAGCAGCGAACCGTTCCAAATTCAGACAGGAAACACCTGGAACTCTGTGCGCCACTCGGAACACACTTTACATTTCAAAACAGATGATTCTAAATTGTTCATAAATATTTGTCTTGTTTCAATAAAACACTCTTCAACCAGTTTCATAAACCCTTGGTTCAGAAGGCTAAAACGTACACGCTACTAGGCGTCCACATTCTTTTAACATTGCATATATTTATGTGGACAATATCCTGGAAACATAAAACCCAATGGCAGGCATTTAATAGTGTCATATGGGAATTTTAGTTGTTTTTTTTTTTTTTTTTCGGGGAGAAGGACAACTCTCTCCTTCCATAAATAAAGCCCAAATCATACTTGTTGTTAAAAAATAAAAGTGAATTGAAATATAAATTAAACTCAGGTTTCTTTAACTTGCCTATTACAGTAAATAAGACCCAGACAGACCCTTCTGGAGGCTTAGAAAAGCTTTAACATAATTGATTATTAAACCTCCAGCTATAGGATAGAGTCATACTGAAGGCCTTGTAGCCAAACATTCCCTCATTTTGAACATGATAAGCCCTTTAAAATGTTTTAAAAGCTGTTTTGAAAAGACACTAAAATGAAAAGCAGCTTAGCTTATACACTGAAAATTAATCTTTAAAAGTCATTTCTGTACATTTTTAGTATTGTCCAGATTTTCTACCATGTACACGGACTTGTATTGCTTTCATTTATTTTAATGTATACTTTGATAAGTAGAAAAAATGAAAATGATTTACACACACACACAAAGAGGAAAGAATGGGGTACCAAGCGCCAGTTCCCAGGTGCTGAGACAGGGCGTTGCGGAGGCTCCAGCCACAGCCTCAAACCCAAGCCAGCCTGCCAGGGCACTCTGAACCTAGCCCACGGACCTCCAAAGTCAAAACCAGGGCAACCCAGGCTTCCCAAGAGTTAAATGGGAAAGTGGGTCACTTCGAAGTACTGTCCAAAGATTGCTACGAGTGAGCTGCTGTTCACAGTCATCTTCTTCTTTTTAAACAGTTATAATTAAAAATTCTTCAGCTGACCATAAACTTCCCACTCTGGTCTAAGAAATACCAGCACACTGCTCCTGGTAAATGAAGATTAGGCATGGCGGTGATAAGAGATTGCATAGAGGCTCTTCGGAACCATAAAAGGCGGTCGTTAGAGGTAATGATAAACTAATTCTGAATACATCAGGCAGCAGATGCTCAGCCCTAGGTTAATGATTAACGAGCTGGACCCTGGCCAGTTAAGAAGTTGTTTAACCAACGCCCTTGAGAATCAAACCTGTTAACATTCACTTGTCCCTAACTACAGCCACTGTTTTCTCTCTCTACACTAACTACACTGCAAGTAAGTTTTCATCTTTCCCTGCCTCAAACCAAGAATTTAACATGGAGGTCCCGAACTAAGACCTATAAGCATAAAGCTCATTCAATTTTCTAATACTTATGAACCTTTAACTGAACCAATCAAAGAAATATCGCTCTCCCACTAGACTAAAATATTCTGACCCACAGTTGAATGGTAATTGGTAATAGCTTAGTTTGTTGTTCTGGGATGAATTTTTATTGCACCTGAAAAGAGACACCCACAAAATTTAAGTGCATTGATGAAATTATACTTCAGAGATGACAAAATAGAAGAATCTTATTTGTTTCTATATATAAACCTATGTCCTTCTAGTTGGTACATTCACAGATAGGATATTTAAGGGTCAGGCTACCATTGTCAAACAAAGTAAAACCATTTAGAGACATTTAATCTAATTTTAGCAACAATGCATTTGAGGAAGGTGATTAGTAATGCAAATGTAAAATTACCTTTGGTTGGGATAAGCAAGACAAACAAAGGATACTTAGAAGTACTTGTGTTGTCTTCAGGATTAGGGAATGCTGCTTTGATCATGTTGAAAGGAAGACAGAAAAAAGATTGAAAAGCTGGGTCTCTAAGGTAGGAGGTCTGGGATCTGTTTATTCTACTTAGTTCAAGTTGGAATTAATGCTGTTAAACTACTCTTCAGGGTTAGGGCAGTTCTGAGGCAGATGGATGAATTACGCAAATGGACTATAATGTGTAATCTGTGCATGTGTGTAACAATAAAATACAGTTCTATCAAGATTTTGGTTGAGAAAAGATAATGATAAAAGGGTTGGGCTGGAAGACTGGGTGGAGGAAGGAGAGTGGTACTTAGGGTTTACTTACATCTTATCTAGGCAAATTTTCTGGTCTTGATTTGGGCTATAAGGGCCCTGAATACACAAATATACTTAAATTCCTACATTTTCAGTGAATATATGACATAAGAAATTTCAACCAATAGGTCTGAATCTTCTATATTTTGCACATCTCATCAGGCACCTAGCCAACGGTTGAGGGCTGATCTTCTGATTTGCTTTCCTGGTTGACCAGTGCTGGTTCTGTAACTCAATTAACTATCATAATTCCAAGCAATGAACTATCTAAGCTTGGTGGTTTCATCCTGGCAGAAATGAACATAATCTTGAGCTAAAATTTTACAGTTGTGGTCCAACAATGACAGATACCAACAAAGGCTTACTATGTTCCAGGTACAAAGATAAGCATTTCACCTGCATAATCTCATTTAGCACTTAACAATTCTGTACCGGAGATATTATCTATAAACCCATTTTACAGATGAGGAAACAAACTCAGCTAGATTACAAAGTGAGAAAGCGATGGAAGCCATATCTAAATTTAGTATATCTGACTGTAAAGCAAAATCCCCCTATATACTGTTTTCTAACATGAATAACCACTTCCATCCCAATAATTTACCTCTACAGATTCATTGGTGGTACAGAAACAAAGGGCTCCAAGGACACAAAAGCCTAGGTATCCTTTTCTGACTAGGTAATTGGGTGAGAGCCTCCTTTTCCACCAAAAATCAGCCCTGCTTAAACACCTAGAAATAAATGTGCTTCTCTCCCAACTCCAAAAAGTTCCTATAAGGAAATGACCTCATCCACACATTACAGAATCTCTATTTCAAATGTAACTCCACCCAGTATTTTTTAAATATGGATTTCCACAGAAAAGCAGAGCCCAGGATATATCCAGATCATACTTTGGAAATCACCTCTCAGCTCCATTTTTTCCTTTCCAAAAGCATAGCTCTGGACAATTATATTGCAGGGATGAAATCAAGACTTACAGCTAAATTTTGTTATCTATAACTGTTAGAACCATTTTCACATGGATTTCAAATTTTAAGTAAATAATGCATGGGTGAAAAGTACTTTTAAAAGTATAAAATAAAATAAGACACAAGCAGGCCTATGCACATACTTAAAACAATAGTCCCCAAAGTTTAACTACTGCTCATTTTTAATGTATCCTTTCAGATAAAAGCATATACCAGTATTGAGATCTCATTTTAAGAAATAACTTCTATAAATGCTTGCCACAAAGTTTGAAGATCTGTCCAAATGAGGGTTTGGAGCTCTACTTCATTCTTTTTAATAGGGCTTACTGCTGTGTAGATGTATTGTTATTTAACATTTATCTTGTTTCTAATTTGGGAAGAAGGGATATATTGTTGTGGTGTGGGTTTTCCATTGCATAAATGTTACAGGTAGTATCTTGCGTGCATGTATGTGTGCCTGTATACATACATATCTTGGCATACTCTTTTGTAATTATATCCACAGTATAGATTATGGAACTTATTAGCCAGACAGAATGAACATTTTAATTTTAATGATATTGCCAAAAGCTGAACCAATGTAAACTCCCACCAATAGTTTATGAATGCTTATGTCAACACACCCATCAATGTTGCCTATTATCCGACCATTACATCTTTGCCAACATCATTTGGTTGTGCATTTTCTTAATTATGAATGAAGTTGAGTACATTTTCACATGTTTATTGATTATATTCTTAGCTTACTTTTCTATTGGGTAGTGTGTCTTTTCCTTGACATGTAGAAAATGTTAAGAAAGGAGAAAGTTAGCCCTTCATCTGCTCTTACCAGTTATTTTTTATTTTATTTTTTTTGCCATATGTAAGTTTTAAATTTTATATAGTCAAATGACCAATCTTTTCTTTATGGTTTCTGGGTAGGCTGGATAAAAAATAGAATTAGATTCAGACCTATAAATAGGCACCCATAAAAAATGTAAAAACAACCCTGGCCAAAATTATCCTCAAGTTCTGACATTTAAAACAAACACTCCAGAAAACGTTTACACGTGTTACAGGACACGGAGTCCTGGACACCTGCCCAAAGCTTCTACAGATCCATTTATGGTCTTGGTCTGGTGCTGGCTGTGCTCATGTGCCGACGGAATGGGCTATGAGGAGCTTTTTGGGTCAAAGCAAACACTACGATGGAAAATGAGGACGAGACGCTGTGCGGGGTTATCACAGCCATGCTGAAGTTTTGGTGGCCCTCCTCAATCCTGGTAACCCAAATCCCATCACTATAGGGAGAATACAAAGTGCTTATTTCACTTCCTATCTGGGGAGAGTACTCGTGGTCTACCACCAAGGGCATGCTGAAACAGTCCGAACATCTGAAAGGAGGTATGTGTGCGTTTCCCCTGTCACAGGTGGCCACATGTGGAAGGATGGAAAGGTGATACAGTGGAAAGATCCACGCTTAAATTCTGGATCCTCCATTTCCTAGCCTTGTAACTTTGGCTAACTTGGTTAATCTGTATAATTTATACATGTGACTAACTTGTGGCAAGTTATAATACAATTCAGAACAAATCACAGTTTCTTTTATATTTATAAGCCTAGTTTGCCAAGGATTTTCCAAACAGGTATTCTGTCTGTGTGAAAACAGCTATGTTGGTCATGTTTCTATGTGAAAGAGCTCTCAACACAACATTGCATAATTATTGAGAGCTCTTTGGCACCTAAAATTTACTTATAGAAGAATAGATACTAGGTAAACAAAAGCCCTCAAAGTTAATGTCACAGTGAGGCTTAGGCCCGAAAGGATGCTAAGAGACTCTTTAAAAGGCTGAATGAAATGTACACAAGAGAATATTCTCAAAATGGCAGACAGGAAACTAGAGGATATTTGTAGAATCTGTAGCAATGGCAACCAAAATATTCAGTATGCCATATAATTGAATCCATATCTGTAATTTACACATCTGCTTTGAAAATGGCTTCATATTTTGCAAGCAAGATGATGTAGAGTTTCTGTAATGTATAATACTTTGGTAGTATGTTTTGCACACTAAAATATTTTCCAGCATCAAAATTATAAATGGGTTAAGACAAAAACAGCTGACTTCACGTGGACGACTAAAATAAGTTTCTTTGATGTGGGATACCATGCAGATAGGGCAACTATAACTGTTAAGTCCTTCAGGTCAAAGCAAAGAATACACATTAAGTCTTTCGAGTCAAAGCAAAGAATACACATAACTGGAGATGAAAAGAGTATGACCATCCTCAAAAAATTAAAAATAGAAGTACCATATGATTCAGCAACTCCACTTGTGGGTATACACCCAAAAGAACAGAAAGCAGGGTCTTGAAGAGATGTTTGTATGCCCACATTCACAGTGTGGTTATTCACAATAGCCCAAAGGTAGAAACAACCCAAGTGTTCATTTAGTGGATGAAACAAATGTGATATACAATGTCATATGATTTAGCCTTAAAAAGAAAGGAAATTCTGATACATGCTACGACATGGAAGAACGTTGAGGACCTTATACTAAGTGAAATAAGCCAGTCATAAAAAGACAAATCCTGTGTGATACCAACTAGGCGGTATCTAAAGGAGTCAAATTCAAGAGGCAGGAAGGAGAATGGTGGTTGCCATGGGCTGGGGGAAGGGAAAATAGGTAATTATTGATTAACAGACACTGTTTTGGTTTGAGATGACAAAAAAAGTTCAGGAGATGGATAATGGCAAAGGTCGTACGATGATATGAATGTACTTAATGCCACTGAATTGTACACTTAAAAATGGTTAAGGTAGTACATTTTATGTCATTTATATTTTACCACAATATTTTCAAAACTTAAAAAAAAAAAAGATGGAGTTATACCTAATTTCTCAGTTTGCTTGGGCTGCTATAACATAATACCATAGTCTGGGTGGCTTATAAACAACAGAAATTTATTTTCACAGTTCCAGAGGCTGAGAACTCCAAGATCAAGGCACTGGAAGATGCAGTGTCTGTTGAGGGCCTGCTTCCCAGTTCATAGATGGTGCCTTCTGTTTCCACATGGTGGAAAGGACTATGTAATTCTCTGGGGCCTCCTTTACAATCACTAATCCCATGCATGAAGGCAGAGTTGTCATGGCCTAATCACCTCCCAAAGCCCCACGTCCTAACACCATCACTGTGGAGATGGGGTTTCAACCCATAAATGTTGTGGGAGCACTAATATCCAGCCCACAGCACCTACATAGTGAGGTTCCCTGAGGAAACAGGTGACATACTTAAGATGAATCAGGTCTACTTGCAAAGTGGGTGCAGAGGGCAAAAGGTGCTTGGAAGAGGTGCAGTGAGTTCAGGAAACTTCCCTCCACAGCCACAGCCCGCATGAGACCACCTTGAAGGGAGAGACCCCAACCTCACTTTTCTACTTCACGCTGATCTCCTCCCGCTGGTCACACCCACCTGGAAGCCAGGGAGTACTGGCTGATGGAGTCCCCTGAGCAGACAGTAGGGTAGGAAAAAGTGGCTGTGAAGAGCAAGGAGATTCAGCAAAATCTATGCATGCCAGCATAAAGAGGAGGCCAGAACATACAGCTGAATGAAAAACAGCAAGCTGTGGAACAGGAGGTCCAGTATGATGTGATTCACGGTTCGGAGGAGGGGGAAATACCAGCATGAAGGCTATTTTCTACCAGCAAACTCAGAATAGAGTCTAAAAGGGATATATACCAAACTGACAAGAGTGTTAACTTCTGGGGCAAAGATGAGACAAAGAAGGAACTTTAGACTAATCTGTAGTGTTTCAAATTCTTCCACGAGGAATGTGTTTATGGGCTTCATGGAAAGTTCAATATTAATTTAAAAAGAGTAAGTAAAATAATTAATTGTTTCTATAAAATGGAGATACCTCCAGCTTTTGCAAAATTGGGTTAGGTAGCCCATGTCTGGCATGTCCTGGAAGCCCTAAGTGAGTAAAGAGTCGTAACAGAAAAAACATCAAATAATGTCAAGCTATGGCTATACCAGTGGTTCTCAAAGCGTGTTCCCCAGATCAGCAGCATCCCATCACCCCGGAACATGATAGGAAGGCAGATTATTATACCTGACCCCAGAACTACTGACTCAGAAACCCTGGGATTGTCTACCAGGGAGAGGGTCATATGTGAAGTGGTGGGACAGGAGTCTAAGGCCAAGCATTGCTAGACCTTATGGGCCAGAGCTGCCACAGACAGCAGTACAGGCTGTACAATGCTCCTACAACTGTAGGAGGTGTTATTCACAGACTATGATGAGAATGGTGTTCCTTGGGGTGGCGCAGTGCAAAACCTGTATCCCATACCTGTCAGCCCTTAAAGCAGTGGGGAACACAGAAGAGTATTAAGCAGGCAGATGACATCATCAGGTTTGCATATGGAAAGACACCCCGGCACTCTGCTTAGAGAAGAAAGAGGTAACAGAGAGCTATATCCAACTGCTTTGTCTCCTATATACCTTCGGGGCTGCTAATTAGCTAGGTCAAGAGTAAACTAGGCCGGGTGTGGTGGCTCACACCCATGATACCAGCACTTTGGGAGGCTGAGGTGGGAGGACTGTTTGAGCCCAGGAGTTGAAGAGGAGCCTGGGCAACATGGTGAGGCCTTGTCTCTACTAAAAATGAAAAAACAGTTGGGTGTGGTGGCATGCGCCTGTGTTCCCAGCAAACTTGGGAGGCTGAGGCAGGAGGATGGCTTGAGCCCGGGAAGTTAAGGCTATAGTGAGCCAAGATCCCACCACTACATGTTCCCATCTGGCCAACAGAGCAAGACCCTGTAACAACAACAACAAAAAGAGTGAACTAAAGTAAAAGACTCTTTGAATGGAATCCAAGTTGTCTTAACAGCCCAACCCTGAATCCAGGCCTCCAGATACTTGGGTCTTAATTAGCAGAGGGGTGGGAAAAGGAAAAAGGAGGACAATGAAAGACTCCCAAGTCCGACATTATATGCATGTCTGTACACACACAAGCACACACACAGAGAAAAAAATGAAGGCAGGGGTTGGGGGAGCAGGGGCAAGCAGGTGTTGATGAGGAAGAGGTGAGCACCTTGGGCAGGTAGTTTGAGGAAGAAACCTGAAGCTAGGGGGCACGTCTGACTGGCAATACTGATTCAAAAGCCATCAGCACCCAGATGGTAATACAAGCAAGGATAAGATCATTCAAGGTGCGTGTAAACACTGGAAAATCAGTGGGCTGAGGCCAGAGCCCTAGAGAACCTCTATATTTAAGAACAGGAGCTAGCGAAGGAACGTGTTGCACATGGCTTGGAAGCTAGGCAGCTGGAAAAGGCCAGCAGGAATACAACCAAAGAACTCTTGGCATGGCAGAGCCCAGGATTTAATTCAAGTGAGACGTGTCAGCAAGAGAAAAAGGAGGAGACAAGCATGGGGAAGTGCTGCCAATGTATGTTTTCCCTCAGGAGCACTGGGCTGCCAGTGGACTCTTTAAACGGGTCGGTGTGCGTGCCACTCTGTCAGCACCCCTCCTCTGCTCAGCCTGCAGAAAGACTTCATGCTATGGACATCTTTTCTGGGGCCAGTGCACAGTCCTTCAGTCCCCCATTAACTCTCATTTTGAGGAGCTGAGATCAGCTGAGGAAAGCTTCGCCAAGCTTCAGAGCATCAAAATGTGCATTTGGGAGGGGTAGGCAGGCAGATGGCGCCAGATTAAAAAGATGCTGGTCTCGCTCGCTGCTCTGAGGTCTCTGAATTGCCTCCAGCACGGCAGTGTGGAATCAGGAACTCCATCATATGACCTAAAAACTTGTGAGTCTCTCCAAAAAGACTTAGCTTGCTACAATATACTGAAGGGGATTGAGATGCACTTCCAGAGGGCCTGAGATTCTAGAAGCCCAGCATCCACCAGATGCCTGCTGAAGCTGATGGCTGCTGCACACTCTGCTGTAAGTCTAAAGCATTTTGCATATTGCATTGTAATTGCTTTTTTTTTTTTTTTAACCTCTTCCACCTTGCAAAGCCTCTTCAAGTAGACTGCAAAACCTCTAGAAAAAAATTTGTCTTGTCTCTGTATCTTTCCTGCCCAAATTGGGGCTGTGTCATGCAGTAGCAGGCCCTCAGAAATGTTTGTTAAATACCTGTTGTCATGGGGAAGGAAAATTTGTAGAAGCAGTGGTTGCATGCACCTCTCCCTCTCTGTTTTGTCCAAGTTCTAAGACTTCAGTGTAGTGAGCAGGGTTGACAAACTACAGCCTGTGAGCCAAATCTGGCCCATGGGCTGTTTCTGTAAGGCTTATAGGCTTTTCAGTGGTTGAAATAATAATATTTTATGACGTGAAAATTATACGAAATTCAAATTTCATTGTTCATAAATCAAGTTTTATTGAAACACAGCCACACCCATTCACTTTCATCTTGTCGACGGTTGCTTTCATGCCATGTCAGTAGTGTTGAGTAGTTCCGACAGAGATAGCATAACCCACAAAGTCTAAAATATTGACTCACTGGCCCTTTAAAGAAGTATGCTGGCCCCTGATCAACAGCAACACTAAATGTGGAGATATACATGAGATATACATCCAAATATTATCTTCCTCACAAGTGGAATTCTTTTTAATTTAACTTTTAGACTTTCCAGTTACTGACATAAAAATGAGAGACATTTTAACTTACCTTGGGGGCATAAGCATCAAAACATGGTAGTGCTGTAAAGTGAGCAGGCTGTGTGCTCCTCAGAAGGGTCTGCATTTATCACCATGCTATGACAATGTCTAACAAGTTACTTACGTTCTAGGTCTTAATCTCCTTGGCAGTAAAAGGTGCACAATGGTAAGACCTCAGAAATTTGATGTGAGAATTAAATACATTGAGTTTTTAACCTCTTAACCTGGTATCTGACCTCTTAGAAGCACCCGATAAATGGAACTACAATAATTGTCCTCTTTTTTTTGGAGGAATATTTCACTTTACAGAAGATTTGCTCTTGGCCTCCCAAAGTGCTGGGATTATAGGCATAAGCCACCATGCCCGGTCAAAAGGAAGAGATATTTGAAAGAGAGAAACAATTCTCATTATTTAGAGATGACATAATTTGGTCTTTAATAGTTGTACCTAACATGAATTACTTGTATCAGTCTGCAGTTTTTATGTTTTATGACAAAATTGGAATTACTACTCTAGGACATAACTGTTAACTATCAATTCACTCAAACCTCAATGATGTGTGTATAAATGAAAAGTTATGACAGCACAGGATGCTCTAGCCAATGAAATATGACAAGAAAAATATAATAAAAGGAAGAGCTTTTTTTGTTTTGTTTTGTTTTTTTGAGATGGAGTCTCACTCTGTCGCCCAGGCTGGAGTGCAGTGGCACAATCTTGGCTCACTGTAACCTCCACCTCCCTGGTTGAAGTGATTCTCCTGCCTTGGCCTCCTGAGTAGCTGGGACTATAGGCATGTACCACCACACCCAGCTAATTTTTGTACTTTTAGTAGAGATGGGATTTCACTATGTTGGCCAGGCTGGTCTAAAATTCCTGACTTCAGGTGATACACTCACCTTGGGCTCCCAAAGTGCTGGAATTATAGGCATAAGCCACCATGTGGGGCCAAAAGGGAGAGATATTTGAAAGAGAGAAACAATTCTCATTATTTAGAGATGACATAATGGACTACCTTAAGAAACTTTAGAATAAATTATAATACCATTTATTTAAATAGTCACAAATTACAATAGCTATATATGTATGTACACATATTAATATATACACATACATACAAATACACACATTTGTGCATATAAAATATCAAACAACAAAAGCATTGTATAGTGATTCTCTACAGGAAGAAAAAAAACAATGTTTTACTGAGGGTCACAAGCAAAGTTATGAAAGACTATGAATTACAGCACTTCAAATAAGTGAAAAATATGACCACAAAAACAGAACAGTTGGTTAAAGGTCTGAAGAAAAATATGGTGGCACAACCACAGGGATGGAAGGGCTTCAGAAGACAAGCATCAACCTCTGTGTTACACAGCAGGAAAGCAGACAGCCCTCCCATTGCTCAGATGTCCTTGGCCACTGCTTTCTGGAAGCTGCATTCATTTAAGAATGAACAGATGCGACTGGCAGAAAGGAGGCAGAAGGCTTTTCAAAAAGCAGCAGGAAATGAACAAGTAGAGAATGCATTCACTGAGACCCTGGCAAAGGATCCAAAGAGTTCTGTAAAAGGAGTTCAGAGCCTGGGAGTCAATTTATTGGATTTGCAAAAATCAGTAATGGATAGTTTCAGTGAAATGAAATATTTCTTACAAGCAGATACCACAGGGCATGCTTATACTTCCCCAGGACCTCTCCCTTCACAAGGCCCTGTATTCTGGGTATTTGGGAAACATTTGGACTTTTACTATTTAATATAGAGTCCTGCAAAAAAGAAGCCATGGCAAGATACCATCATCCTTTTTGTTAGTCAAGGCTGTAAATATATCAAAGAATTTTGGAGCCTAGCAGACAATCTAGCTGCAAACTTAAAACAAGTTGAGGCTTAATTTACATAAAGTAAGAAAATACAAAACTCCTTTCTCCTAAAGATATTCATAGTAAGTCTTTAAAAAAGCTTAAAAACCACAGTGATGCATATTACCACCAGCAATCTGAAGGAAATCACAGGGAGATTTCAAGTTCCCTCTGAGTAACAAATTAGCCTCTCTGAACAGATCAAGTTCAAGTTCGGAAAAAACAGCGACCTCTGAAAGCACAGGCTTTGACTGCTGTGGGCCACTCATCACAGGCTGCCTGTACTGCAAGCGGCATGGTCAGGTGTGCCCTTGGAGATCAGAAAGCCTTTTTATTAAAAATGAAAGAGAACTTGGTTTTCTCTTGCTGCTTTGATGTGAGATCAACAATTTCTAATAAAAGAGATTTTTTTTTTTCCCTAGACAGGGCTACAGACCAGAAATCTATGTTTAAAAGGGCATGTTTTCATTGGCAAGCTCCAGTTTAATTAATTTCGATTTATAAAGGAGTAGCAAAGGTTAGTGACATTGTTACCCAGGCATGCAAATTAAAAGTGAACATAATCCTAGTTTAAATTTTGGGAAAATATTCAGTGTGTCTCAGGAGGTGAAACATACCATAGAAGGGCATGAAAGATGAAAGATAATATATGAAAATCATAGATATGATAAATTATATACTATAAATATATTTATAATAAAATATATGTATTTATATAAATAAAGTTATATATATTATCTATATAATTTTTAAAATATTGCCTCCTATGGCAGAG
>NW_016828762.1:1251333-1254981 GCF_001698545.2 Rhinopithecus bieti | reverse complement strand
GTATTTATATAAATAAAGTTATATATATTATCTATATAATTTTAAAATATTGCCTCCTATGGCAGAGTCAAAAGGTATGGGTAGGTACTAGAAGAAAGGTTTTTCATGAAATCTTTTTTGGTGGTTTCCATGATATGGCTCTGTTAAAAGCAAAGCAAATAAATTAACATTCATTAATTTTATGCATAGCGTGTTTCAGCATTTATAATAACTGCTTTTTTGAGGGCTTCCTTGCTCATAGTTATAATTTTGTTAAGTCATATATATATATATATATACACAGAGGAATGCCATGTTTTATGAACACATGTCAGTTTCTAAGGAATCAAGCCCCATAGAAGACCACTGAGGAAATATTTGGAGACAGAACTTCAAAACTTCTCCTTCCTTCTGTTTTCCCACATTTGGGAGAAGGGAGAGGATTTGTGAAATGTGGCCACTTATAGGCATTCAAGAAAAGGCTGAATCTCCTTCATGTTCATAAATTTGAACATATGTAACAAAATAGAGAAGGCACTAAATCCAGAGAGGCAGCTGCAGAGTCCTTCTTCCAAATGATTGGGAATACGTTTTAAGCTCAAAGTATTCTTTACCAATAACCACGTGCACTCATGATGAGCAGCTACTCTATTTGAAAATAGCCTCTGGTATCCAGATGTTTCCCATCTCTAGGCTCACACATCGTGTTCCCCCTGCCAAGGCAAGGCATGCTGCTCCCTACTTTTTGCCTTCTGCATTTTCTGGGTCTCACCCCTTCAGCGAGGGCTTCCTGCATTCGCCAGTCTCACGTGGTTTTCTTCCTTGCTTGTTTCTCTCATCTCACCCTGTCCCTTTCCTTCATGGCACTTAGCTGTGCATTGTCTTTATGTTTGCTTCATTTCTTTCCTTTCCCCACTGGATTGCGAGTTTCCTGAGGGCAGGGACCCTCTGTGTCAGGAGAGCCAGACATTAGGATGTCATGGTGAAAATACAGGCTTTAGAGGTAGACTGTCGGGTCCCAATCTCAGCTCTGCTGTGCACAGGCTATATGATCTCAGCAAGTTACTGAACCTCTCTGGGCGGTAGTTTCATCATCTTAAGTGGATGTAGGGTTAATATTACCTACCTCATGTTTTTTCTGTGCTTAAAATCAAAAGTGATGATGCAAGAAAAGCACTTAATATGCTCTCTGATACATAATAAGCCCTTCGTAAAATGAGCACTATTATTATTCACCACTGTGTATCTAATACCATCCACAGCCTCAATACTAAAAGATGCTGAATAAGTAGTCATTAAATCAATTTACTTATATATTCATAATTATATCAGAGTATTCTCACACCAACCCATAAAGTATCCCCATATCCATTCCACAGATAAGGAACTAGAGAGCTGGAGACTTCTGTTTTCTAAGCCCAATCTCGCCAGCATAAACTCAGAACATTATCTCCATTACATCTCTCCTGTCAGGTTTTCACATCAACTTTGCATTCAGGAGCAGTCAGAAACAAACTATAATATATCTATGAAGAACAAATCTGTAGCCATGAAACAAAAGCTTATTCAATTATGAACTGAGGACATACAGATGGAGTGATGTGGAGAATGTGCATATTCTCTAGTCCTGTCCCATAAATTCTTCGAGTCTTAGTTTCCCCCTCCCCACCCCCAGATAGTCTCGGTCTGTCGCACAGACTGGAGTACAGTGGTGTGATCTTGACTCACTGCAACCTCCACTGCCTGGGTTCAAGCAAGCTTCCTGGCTCAGCCTCCCAAGTAGCTGGGACTATAGGCATCTGCCACCATGCCCAGCTAATTTTTTTTTTTTTGAGATGGAGTTTCGTTCTTGTCACCCAGGCTGCAGTGCAATGGCATGATCTTGGCTCACTGCAACCTCCACCTCCTGGGTTCAAGTGATTCTCCTGCCTCAGCCTCCTGAGTAGCTGGGATTACAGGTGCTCATCACCATGCCCAGCTAATTTTTTGTATTTTTAGTAGGTTTCACCATGTTGGCCAGGCTGGTCTCAAACTGCGACCTCAGGTGATCCACCTGCCTTGGCCTCCCAAAGTGCTAGGATTACAGGCGTGAGCCACCACGCCTGGCTAAGTCTTAGTTTTTACCTTCTGTGAAATGGGGACAATATAAGCTTCCTCATGCACAGTGGTAAGGATGAAAGGAGACGATATATGGAGAAGGCCTCATGTAGGGATTGGCATCGAGTAGGTGCTCAGTAAAAGCTAGCTTCTGTTACTCACTCCCTATCCTCTGCACAGGATATGAACCAGTAAATGGTTTTTAAGGCCACAAGTTATACTCCATCCTAGATCTCACCAATTCAATATTGAAAATCCATTAGACACAGATATCTTGCTTTCATAGTAAAGGGCAGCTAGAATGCTGAGGTCCTTGAGTGTGCAGTAGATATTAGGTTAGGCGATTCTTTCTAAAAGTTTCTAATTTCTCTTATAAAATATGAAGAATCGAAAACTCCATCTGTACTAGAATCTGACTGTCAGCATTGCTATTTCCAATTCTTAAATCTAGGACATGAAAAAAAAATCATACAATTCTGAGTTGTTCTCAGAATTCTCAGGTCTATGAATAAAGTTGTTTCAGGGAAAGTGGCTGTCTTTCTTTGAGCTATTTAAAGTGGTCTATCTAATTATGAAAAGAATTTGCCCATTCCTAATAGTAGAAAGACTCATTTTCCAGAACTCTGGTTAATGTGGGCTCAGCATTGTTGAAAGAAGGATAAGAGGAATCCTAAATAATCACTTTTCATGTCATGTCCCAGACCACCCAGAAAGACCACTTGACCTAAAAACCAAAGGATGGAAATAAACCCCTATTTACTCAGATTAGGCAAAACGCGAACAGAGAACTCTTATCCCATGATGAGCAGATGTTCATTGGCTCCATTCATGAGGTCTCTCTGTGCTGGCACAGCCAAAAGCCCGCCGGCTTATGTCCGCACACAATAAACCTGGACAAATCACTCTTGCTGACACTCAGAAGTATGGAGGTCAAGGTCAAAAAATAGTGGGCTCAGAGGTCAAGGGCTGCTCCCCCAGACTAAAGAGATTGAGGGCTGGATGACTGCTTATTACTGACGTGGTTGCCTTGGATCTCTCCACCTTAGACCTGCCTGGGATGCAGGTATTTTGAGCAGCTGGCTTTAAAAATCTTCCGACGCCCAGTCCTGCATTATCTGGTGTGCCAGGAAGGCTATTATCCTTACTGAAGGCCAGGGGAAGCTTCCTAAGGAGTCTCAAGGTTACCAGTGTAGAGAAAAACATTTCAATGGGAAGAATGGCCAATGGAGGCAAGCAATCATCCATAAAGATTAGACAAATCACGCAATATCCAGTGGAGCGCTGTTAGAGTAACGTCACCAAAAGAAAACATGGCCCAGTTTTAGCCCAAGGGAGACTCTTGGGGATAAACTGTCAAGAATAAACAACTAGGCCGGGCGCGGTGGCTCAAGCCTGTAATCCCAGCACTTTGGGAGGCCGAGACGGGTGGATCACAAGGTCAGGAGATCGAGACCATCCTGGCTAACACCGTGAAACCCCGTCTCTACTAAAAATACAAAAAACTAGCCGGGCGAGGTGGCGGGCGCCTGTAGTCCCAGCTACTCAGGAGGCTGAGGCAGGAGAATGGCGTAA
>NW_016828762.1:1219666-1248043 GCF_001698545.2 Rhinopithecus bieti | reverse complement strand
CTCTATTTCCAGTTGGATTTTAATTATATTCACAGCATAATAGGGCCATATTGTGAAGAACAAAAAAAGTAACAAAATGAACCATTTTTACAGGATGGTGAAACAGCATGAACTAGATTGCAGGATTGGATATTGGTGAAGGATTCCTTTTTCTTTTTCTTTTTTTTTGAGACAGAGTCTCACTCTGCCGCCCAGGCTGGCGTGCAGTGGCCAGATCTCAGCTCACTGCAAGCTCCGCCTCCCGGGTTCACGCCATTCTCCTGCCTCAGCCTCCCGAGTAGCTGGGACTACAGGCGCCCGCCACCTCGCCCGGCTAGTTTTTTGTATTTTAGTAGAGACGGGGTTTCACCGTGTTCGCTAGGATGGTCTCGATCTCCTGACCTCGTGACCCGCCCGCCTCGGCCTGCCAAAGTGCTGGGATTACAGGCTTGAGCCACCGCGCCCGGCCGAATTTCTTAACTTGTACAATCTGGTATTGAGTTCTGTGCATCGATGCTTTTTGGAGTGGAGGCAGAAGGGGAATGGCAAGGTAAGGTAGACACATTTAGTCCTAAGAATCTTTTGTGAGAAAAAAACACAAACACACACACACACACACACACACACACACACACACAGCAAACCTTGTAAAAAAAGATCACTAACCCAAAGGTTAGTGGAGATAAAACTTGCTGATCACCCTGTTTTCCAAAATCACTCTGACAAGGTTAATGTATACTTATAAATATTTCGTTTTGTGTCCCCATGGCTAGGACTGTGGAGAAAGGATTTGGAACTGTGGCCCATGTGTGCAAATAAAAAGTAAGCACCTCTGCTGGAAAAAATCTTATACTCTGCCTTTCTACATAAGCTAGGTTTTGTTCACTATCTTCTAAACATGGACTAAGAAATCTCAAGAGCTCGGAGGTCTAGCTTCTTGTTCAGTAGCTGCGGGGAAAGAGACTGCAAGTGTTCGGTGCGGGCACCCCTGCCACTGGCATGTGCTTGTCCCAATGCATTAAGACAAAACTGTACTAAGCCAGGGCAAACAAACACCTGCCTCTATCTAGGGCTGTAAACAGGTGGCCTGAGGTTTCTCTGCTACATGCTCTTCACTGCCCACAGTCCCCACCCCTCCCTGTGGCTTTATACCCCTGCTATGGTGAGAAAGTTTGCACTGCCACCTTTGGGACTCCTTCTGCCTCACTGCACCCTAGCATGGCTCAGATCATTCATTTCTAATTCAAGCCAGCAAATACTGGCTTTCTATCATCTGCAAAGCACTTTGTTAAGCAAAAGGGCTATGGGAGGGTGGGGCGAGGAAATCACAGCAACAGTAAAATAAAGCTGGTTATCAAGGTGATGGCAAGGGGCTGGATAGAAAGATAAGAAATCTGTTTCAAAGTGCCTGTGTCCAACTACATCGTCTTGATTGACTTACTCATTAATTCCCTCAAACAAACCAAAAACAAACATCAGTCAGGCTGGGTTGAATCTAAGTTCTGCCACTTCATTAAATGCACATATTAGTAAGTCCATTAATTTCACTATGCCTCAGGTTCCTCATCTATAAACAGGAGAGAGTAACAGTCCCTTTCTTATAGGATGGTTGTAAAAACTGTATGCATTAATGCACAGCAAGCCCTCAGAACAGTACCTGGCAAGTGTAAGCATTCCATAAATGTTAGCTGTCACCATCATCATCAACATTATTAGCATGATTTTACTTCTTACCCATTCATGTAATCATAATTTCTTAAACTCTGATAACCATTACAAAAGCCCAATGCAAAGCCACAGAACACAAATTCCCGTTCCCCTCTGGGGGTTAAATTTTGGCCTCACCACAGTGGTTCTGTTGATCTGAATTCTCTATCAGCTTGAAGTTAATGCTGGAATGCTAGAACAATGACCACAAAGATGTCTAGAGAGATCTGGTTCTTTTACTGAGCAGTGTAGACACTTTTTATGACTTAACACTCTTGCAATAAAAATTAAGTGGTTACATAAGACCACTACCAAACGACAAAACCACGATTATGTACTGGCTCCCTACAAAATCCTTCACAGAAATGGACATTAGTTGAGAACTTAACATGAATAACCACAGTATCAATGACAACATATTCAAGTTTTTATGAAAACCAAGGCAATTCTTGGTGCTTTGAGAATTTTTTTTTTTAAATCAAAGTAACCATTAAAGTGATCTTGTAAAAAGTCCTCATGTACCTGGTTATGCTAAATCCAGGGCAAATATAAGAACAAAACTGCAAATGGCATTCATAGCTGAATGTAGTCTCTTAAATGGTGGTAAGAACAATACAGATCAAATGTTCTTCTGTTATTTATTTACTTTTTAAAGTACATTTAAACCAGAAAGTTTGAATTTATTTCTTAGGGAGAAAATCAGGAAACCCTTTGGTTTCTATTCATTTCTTGTGTACCTCAAAATGTAATTGATCAAAACTTTGAATTTTAAGAAAGAGATGTCATTAATTCATTCAATGGACCAGAATATTAGTTGACAACAACTCTGTAACTTTGTTGTGACAAATTTAGCAGGTTATGATGAAGATCAGATAAGGGACAAAGCTCTGAAGAACACCAGATAAATTGAAAAGATTATTAGTTGACTATAATTTCTAATTATCTTTACTTTATCAAGAGTGCTGGCCGGGCACAGTGGCTCAGGCCTATAATCCCAGCACTTTGGGAGGCAGAGGTGGGTAGATCACGAGGTCAGGAGATCGAGACCATCCTGGCTAACACAGTGAAACCCCGTTTCTATTAAAAATACAAAAACAATTAGTTGGGCGTGGTGGCGGGCACCTGTAGTCCCAGTTACTTGGGAGGCTGAGGCAGGAGAATGGAGTGAATCCAGGAGGCGGAGCTTGCAGTGAGCCGAGATTGCATCATCACTGCACTTCCAGCCTGGATGACAGAGCAAAGCTCCATCTCAAAAACAAAAAACAAAAAACAAAAAACAAAAACAAAAACAAAAAAAACACAAGAGTGCTAACATTGTCCCACAAGGTGTTGGAAAATGAACTATCCTGTTTGTTTTGAATCAAATGAATCCTGCCTTTCTCCCTGGCTTCTCCACAGTCAGTCATGTGTCCTACTCTACTGATGCTATTTCCCTAATCTTCCCTTGTTCATATCTCTTTCATAACCACGTTTGCCTGTGTTACACTTGAGGATGACTTGGGTTTGTATCTATCACTGTGTTCCATGCCTGGTTAGAGTGGCTGATCTTTCTGCCTGACCCAGTGTCCCAATCCCCTTCCCAAATACTACTTCTGATTAGTTGCTACCAAAGCTGTATTCTCAATCAAAGAGATAGCCTCCTCCTTGGAAGGAGGCGTCTCTCCTTCAGTCAGGGGTGTGCAAGGGACTGCCTTCCTGGTCCAGAGACAAACAAATCTCAAGGCAAACATGTAACTTCCCAAATTCCCGATGCTACACACAGAAATACACACATTGGCTCACTGAGTCTAATCAGCCTAATGTCTAGACCAAGTGTCATCAACACTTCAGCTGCATTCAGGGTTCAGACAGAAACAAGAAGGAGGGAAGTGAACCCAGCACACACATCTCCACCCAATGGAAGCAGCCACTTTCAGCCCCTGCCGATAGCTGGCCCTGTGAGGACTCAGGGAGAGGTAGAGTGTTGCAGAAAATAATGCCAAAACTCCAGACTTTTCTGTAAAAGTCTCCAAATTTGGATTAATGGCAACAAATTCCCAAATTTTTTTTTTTTTTTTTTTTTTGTGAGCTGCAGTCTCTTCTTTTACCCCAGGCTGGAGTGCAGTGGCCACAATCTTGGCTCACTGCAAGCTCTGCCTCCCGGGTTCCACACCATTCTCCTGCTCAGCCTCCCGCGAGTAGCTGGGACTAGCAGGTTGCCCACCCCCACGCCCAGCTATTTTTTTTGTATTTTTGTAGAGATGGGGTTTTCCCCGTATTAGCCAGGATGGTCTCGATCTCCTGACCTCATGATCTGCCCTCCTCTCCCAAAGTGCTGGGATTACGGCATGAGCCACACGCCCGGCCAATTCCAAGCACTTTTAAACACAGTGTTAGTTCAACAAAAACTCTTCTTTTGGTGACATTCAGCTGAAGCCTACCAATTGTGGAGATAACCTCCCAAACAAGTGTCAGGAACCTGAATAATAATTTCCGTCTCTCCAAGCTTGCAAACATAACAACAAATATGGAGCGCCTTACTGTGCGCCAGGCATTGTGCTGATGGCGTTCCTCATGTCATCTCACTTTGATTCCTCCATTACACACTTCACGTGATATTGTTACTTCTGGCAAACCATGAAAAAAGGTGCTTAGGAAAAAGACGTGTCTAAGTTTTCATAGCCCGGCAGCAGCAGGATTGGGGAACTTGGGTTTGCAAGGCTTTAAGATCTACCTGTTTCCACTTAAACCAACCTGAATGCATGGTAAAAACAACCAAGAACAAAGATGACCTTCGAGAAAGGGCATGTTACAGTCCTGGGAGAGTCAAGGGAAGTGGCCATTACAGACCCCATGTTATTTGCTGGGGCATATTATTTGCCATGGCTGTTGTTTAGAGGGGTTAATGGTCTATTGCGGAATCTAAGAAGTTTAGGAATTGATCTATTTTGAATTGATCTTCAGCTCCTCAGTGTAGTGATTGCTGGCTAGAGAGTGTTTACTGATCAGAAGAATTCTAGACAACTATGCCACTAACTGCATCACAAACAAAACTGCTACTTAAAATCATAGTTAAAAAAGGCAAACACAGAAACTCTTTGAGAAGCTTTAACTCAATGGTCTTTATGTCCATTGGTTTACATTTAACAATGTTGATTTAATCTTGGATTATTTAACATCAAGACAGGAAAAAATGTTTCGACATTTAAATGGGATCAGAAATGAAGCATTTTACAAAAGAAGGTCTAATAACCTCATCTAGCAATCTCTCTTAATTAATTAATTAAGTTTCCGTATTCTTAATGCTTATTTTTGGCTGAAAGTTAAGGCAAAGGCAACTGAATCCCAAATCAGTGCACAGGCCAGCTGCAATTTTACTTGCCTTAATTTTGCTTGATGATTAAGCCACTGAGGAGGATATAACTTCTGCCCCAAACTTCTACCTCTATTCACTTACTCAAATCTTTTCAAAAACAAATTTCAATTATTTATAGAGCTGTAGAATCACAATTTTAAATCATGCATCCATCTTTTTTATTTTCAACTCCAAATGCAGTAATTGAAAAAATATCTATCCATGGCATATTAGAAACTCAAAGAAAAACTCAAAGAAAACTCAAAAAAAAAAATTGTTTTTGTTTCAAAATTTTGTAACAGGAGGGGCCTAGGGAATTATCTTGGGTATATCCCATATAACAGAATATCCACCAAATATCCACAGTAACCACCACTATCTTTGTGAAGTCATCAGTTGCCCCTGCATTTGAAGTGGGAGGGTCTTACAAGGTGTAATACACAAAGTAAGAAACCCAGGATAGAGAAAGCAAAGAAATCAGCTATAGATGGTGTTAATGGGTGTTGCACTCTGCTCTTTGTGTTCCTTCACTGAGTATCAGCCTCATTTTCTTCCCTCTGCATGCAGGTTACCTCTTCAGTGAGGTTAGTCTGGCCACCCTATACCAAATAGCACATCTGATTCCAACTCTCTAGTCCTTACCCTCAAACTCCCTACCCCCACTCCCCTTTCTTCATTTTTTATTGTATCACTTAGTACCACCGGATATCTTATATGTCGATTTGGCGGTTATTATTTTCTATTTACATCTTATTCTCTATTTATTCCCCCATTAAAATGCAGATCCATGAGGACTGAACTTTTGACTCTTTTGCTTACTATTGAGTCCCCAACATTTAATAATTAATAGATATTTTTTGAATAATTTACAAGTAAGCAAATGATCGATCATTAACTGTCACACCCACTAGAAAGTAAATGCTTCAGAAGCAGGGCTCTTGTTTGTCTCAGTCTTTCCTCTAACCCCCCAATACCTGCAACAATTCCCAGCACATAGCAATGAAGGGCTGAATCAGTGGGTGAATGAGTGACCTACTCTTGTTTATTCTGAAGCTACGCTAATTCCATTGGCAGTAATATTCCATGTTCAGTCAAGATTCCAATGGAGGTTAAATTCTGTCTCTTTTTGAATTTGGGACATCCCCATATCTTTGGAAGTGAATTTTACAGCTAGTGCATCTCATATTATGTGTTGATTTTTATTATTTTAACTCTTAGAGTTCTGGTGAAAGGAGCAGACTCATTCCAGTAGTTTCTTGGAATGGAATGCTTATAGAAAGGAATATGTTCATGGGAGCTAATGACCAGATCTCAGGAGGTTCAGAAAACCATGGGTCAAGATTTACAAGGGGTCCATGAGCCAGCAGGAACCCCTAGGTCTTGCTTAGACAGTACTGCCTTTCTTAAGCTCCTGTTCTGCTCCACTTTTCACAGATTTCCTGTTCTTCTCTTCACATCTTGTAGATAACATCTTTTGACAATGGTGATTCTAAGACACCTTTATGGAACTGAGGCTCAGAAAAGAGGGTAGATGCCATTTCTGTCTTTCTAATAGTTTGCTATCTGGTCTTCAAAAAACTTCTGGTTTACAAAGGACAGCATTGAGCAAGTCACTCTTGTGCCTTGTCGAGTGCAGCAGCTTGTATAATTTATTGCTCAGTCTATTTGCTGCCCCTCCCTGTGGGAAGATGATACTTCCCTGCCCTGCTGTTAGACTTCATCCTGTCACTTGTTAATGCAGTGTGCCTTGTGAAGTCATCGGTTGCCTCTTCAGGGGGGTTAAGGCTAAGGACCATCACCTGGGTCTGCCATGTTGTCTTTTCCTTCTGCCTTAACACCAGCAATGACCCAGGTGGCAGGTTGCTCCTTTAGCCTGGGTTCCAGAAACCTAATGACACGGAACAGAGTAGCTGCTGACCCAAAATGGAAATATATCAAGAGCAAGAATATATTATTGTTGCAGGTCTCTGAAATTTTCCAAGTTGTTTGTTATTGCAGCAGAGCTTAGTCTAAGCAGAACAATACAGTGACAATCATTTTGTGATGATCATGCATTTCTTCACACTCCAATATATGATCAAGATATGCAAATAAGCACTTGGAAATGCCCTAACAGTATCCAAGGATTCCTCTCTCTACACCTGAATGGAGACTTAACTGGAGCATCAGTAATACAAATGCCCACTAACAGCAAAGGCAAAGATTTGTCAGCCAAGCCATGGGCTATTGGTACCCCTATCCCTATTCCCAAAGCTTAAAGTAAAAGCAAAGGCTCTAGGGAAAATAAAAACAAACACATGTCCATAGAGCTGTCTTTCCGGGGAGAGAGTATCTTGTGAAAGTTTCACCTGACAGTTCACATGGGCTGACTACAGAGTGAAAACAAGTCAAGTTCCATTTAGGTCCATAATTAGAGTAATTGCACGCTTATAACCTGCATTTCCTAAACTGTCATTCTCCAGTCTTCTGTTGTTACATATGGTGTAAATCTTACCCATAATGTACACCTTGAAGGTGACTGTAGAATACCATTTATTATGCACCCACATGCATGGGATATTGCACAGACAAGCAAAGCAGACTCTAGCTATGCCCTGAAGTAACCTGGCTTAGGAATTAACTGCAGGTAAAGGGAAATTCTACAAGGATTTGGATTTGGGGTTTCTCTGTAATTATATATTATGTAACACTAAAGTAAAAGGAAAATATGATATGATTTAGACAGGTCCCCTTAACACACACAAACAACAAATGTGATTGAGCTACAACAACAACAACAACCACCACCCAAGGAATGTAACTGTAATTTCTTTCTTAGGATGTAACCTTTGCTCATGGTAATAAATACAAAGGTCTCTGCCACTGCACTCCACTGTAAGACATTTCTAATAGGTCTTGGCATCTGCTATCTTTAATGACTCCAAGGAACCAGCTGTGCATCCCAGAGATGTTGAAACCTTCATTACATTGAATTAATACAAGAATGAGCATTCTGATTCCAGTGCTCCATTCCACACTCTCCTGGAGTCCTTGTAGCCTGCCTGCAAGATGAGTTGACAGGATGGAAATGGTGGAGAGGTTCCCACAATGGGATCCCCAGAGGTACTGCTTGTGGCGGTCCAGAGCCCACCCTGCTGATCCAGGCATCACTGCCGCTAAGGCAGACACCCTGAGGATGTGGCTTTGCTGGCACGACAGGTATGTGTGTCATTTTGGAGCATCTGTCATGTGCACTGAAAAAAAAATACACAGAGGCACATCTGAAACCTCTGCCCCTTCCCAAAGATTTCCAGCTGCTTCTAATCTGGAGCATTGAGAACTTATTTTAAGAAACAAAGGCTTCTTTAAACCAATATACATAATTTAGAGACTGAAAGGAAGGCCATGTGTCTAGAATGCCACACGTGTTATTCAGCTGTCCTGGTCCTTAAGTCCCACATGGTGGTAGGTCTCTACCCAAGGGAAAGAGGTTTTCCACATTCAAGAACCACTGCATCAGAGACGAGAAAGGAAATGGATGCTGAAGGAAATATGATCAAGTGGCTTTACTTCTGTTAGGTGGTAGGGGTTGCAGAGGTGGGGTCTTATTTTCTCTGTTTGTGGAGAATTTCTCCTGTATTGCAAGAGTTGTTTTCGTTGCATATAATCCAGGCTCATTGGAGAGGCCTCCTATTTTGTACTCAGACTGAAAATTATGTCTGAGAGTCCCAGTTGCTATGACCCTCTGCCCTGGTCCTCAACAGGAAAGCTAGGGCCGAGACTGCTAATGCTCACTGATGCTTCTCTGGGCTCTGAGCTCAATTCAGCCTTCAGTCTCTCTCGCATTTGGCTGGGGGTCAGGTAACAGAGTTCTGGCCAACAGAATGCAAACAGACGTGATGTACACCACCCTTGAGCCTGCCCCATAAAAATCTCCCCTGTTGGATCTTCATTCTCTTTCCAAGTGGAAAGATTCAGAGGTCCTAGGGAAGGCGGGGCCACAGAGGGAAGAAGACTGTGTTCCTGAATCCTTGCAAAGAACAGAGCCCTTGCCCTGATGAACTGTTATTTGGCCCTTGACTTGAACAAGTAATAAATATTGTGTTAAGCCTCTGAAGTGTTACAGTTGTTTGTTACAACAGTTAACCTACTCTAATAAGGGTGAAAAATTTGCTTTATTTGACCAGGTGGCTTAAACTTGTGACACTAATCAGTCTAATATTTGGAAATGTGTTGATACTTGGCATCAACAATTCCCAGGCAAGGGCCTCAACTTTCCACCTTCTATGGAATGTTCTGAACTTATAGACAGTACTAGTTAGTGAAAGGCCAATACGACCTGTTATCTTTTTTTTTTTTTTTTTTGAGATAGCGTCTCATTCTGTCACCCAGGCTGGAGTGCAGTGGTGCCATCTCAGCTCACTGCAGCCTCCATCTCCTGGGTTCAAGCGATTCTTCTGCCTCAGCCTCTCGAGTAGTGGGGGTTATAGGCCTGCACCACCACACCCGGCTGACTTTTGTATTATTTTTTTAGTAAAGACGGGGTTTCACTGTGTCGGCCAGGCTGGTCTCGAACTCCTGACCTCAAATGATCCACCTGCCTCGGCCTCCTGAAGTGCTGGGATTACAGGCATGAGTTGCTGCGCCCAGCCCAACTGTTACCTTCTTTAAGAAATGATGGGAGGCCTTTCTTCCAGGTATGATGGTCAATATCAGCACCCAGTTTAATGTTCTAACAGGGATTTCTGGACCAAAATGACTCTTTAATGCTCTGTCACATCTCGAGTGGGCATGATCATAGACTCCATGGAGTACATTTACAACTGGGAACACAAAGTCTGTTCACTTGACCCAGGCCTAGGCCATTACCTGAAGATTAGGACACCCAACGATACATTCCACTTTAATTTTACACTTCAGACTTCTAGGAGTCTTGCATCTGTTTTCCAGCAGCCACAAAAAACCTTCTCTAATTACTTCTGAATGAAAAACAGAGACTTTTAATTTTCTTGCAGAGAACATGCATGAACTACATACACTTTAAGTACACTGTGGTTGTCTCATTTTCTGTAAATACTGTACTTTTCCTTACTGGCAAAGAAGAGCTTTTTCAAATCAAAATAATACTCCTAAAAAAGTCAGTGCAGTTTTCTGAAGGTCAGCAAAATGAGCTTTGCCAGAACACCAGGGACTCCAATTACACATATTTACCTGATGTGCTTTTATAGGACACATAATTCAAAAATTGCAGACTGCCTTTTACATTGTATACTATGCATTTTAATAATGTATTTATTATGTCGAGCTCTTTCTTTTGTGGTTTCTTGATGCTACTCCTCATTTAGAGTAGTTTCCTGGTTTTTCCTCATGTCAGGCAATGCAGTTAACCTTTAGCAATATAGAGCACTTAAGAGTTTTGCAAGCCTTGTTTTGCATCCATTTTTCTCCTGCATAGAACATTTGATTTTTCATCTGGTTTTCATTTTATACAATGATGTAGGTAGAGGCAAACTCTAAGACCTGGTAATTACAGCCTCATGGCAGCCCAACTGATGCATAAGAGATGTTTGCTAATTACAGTGATATGATGGCTCTCCTTCTCTGAAGGCTCACTGTGTTTCTTAAGGTGTCTCTTTTGTTCCTTAATCTAGTTGCTTATACAAGAGTACGTTGATCAAACTGCTTTCTAGTAACAAAGCATATTCTCAAGGAAATGTTAATTTTATAAATTAGTCTCCTAGGCTTTGCCAGCAAGACACAGCGCTGTTCCCCCTTAACCAGGGCACCACCAAATTTGCCCCATCCTTCAAGGCTGATGACAGATTTGCATTTCTCCATGGGCCTGTTTTGCTGGCTTTCCCACCTTTCCAAAAATATAACATAAGGTCATTATTCCTCAGACCAGGCAGTCACCTCACATCTGGGTCCTTACATAGGTTTTCACAAGTCACTCTCTTTATGACATAGTTTCGAACCACAAAATATTGTTGAAGGAAGACAGGTCATCTTGAGATAGTTTCAATCAAGGGATGTTTGGGATGCTTACAGAAGAAGTCATTAGAGACAATCAGTTAAAACTGAGGTTGTACTGGGTTAAAAATAGCCACAAATTGTTTGCTGCTCCTCTCAGCAAGAGGTGGAATCGATTTCCTCACTGCAAACCTGGGCAAGCCTCAGGACTCACTTGGACTAACAGAATGCAGAAGTGACAAAATATGACTTCTGAGTGAGACTTCAAAGACCAGACAGCATCCACTCTTGCCCTTCTGCTGCTCTGAGGCTGCTGTATCAAGAAGCCTGTGTGAGCCTCCCTGGACATGAAAGCCACTGAGAGAGAGCCCACCACTGTGCAGCACCAACTGCAAGATGAACAATCCAGCCATCCCAGCTAGGACATGAGCAAGTCCACATGAGACCAGCAGAAAATTCTTATGAGAAACAATGAATCCTGGGTGTTTCAAGCAACAAAGTTGGGAAAGGTTTTTACACAGCAATAGACAACTGAAACCAAGGGGAAAAATACTGACAGAGACTTAGTATTTATTCCTGCTAGGTATATCTACACAATTCCAAGCATCAGATGGCACTGGAAACAACCTTTAAGATTAATTTAAAAAGCAATCAGTAAGTGGCTAATTGTGGTGAGTATAAATATACTTTCATAGAATGAATGGAAAAAATATGTTAAAGTACTGCATGAATGAAGATTTATGGCTCAGGATAATACTTCCTATGACAAGTATGATTCAGGAAGTGCCGTGTCTCTAATGACTTAGATAAAAGTGAGGACAGATGCTCTGAAAATTGTTGGATGAAAAACAACAACAACAACAAAAAAAAAACAGTTCTCATGAGCTGACAAAGCAAATAATTGGTGTTAAACACTGAGGAAAATTTTAATAAAAATTTTCATAAAATACGACAGCAAAAAGTCAGTATTTCTCACTTAGCATTTTATATGTGATTTATCTGTGACCCTAAATATATATAGCTAAAAAAATGGTATGAATGGACAGTTCACATGCCTCTGTAAACATTTATATATTCGGTTCAGGATGCTCCCCTCCAATAAAAACAAAACCAAAAAACATGTTTTTGAATCTTCTTATTTGGGAAATAAGGGAACTACCCTCTATATTGGACATATGTAGTATTTTCATAAAATGACTGATATGGTTTGGCTGTGTCCCCACCCAAATCTCATCTGAAATTGTAGTTCCCATCAATTGAACCATGGGGGCAGTTACCCTCACGCTGCTGTTCTTGTGATAGTGAATGAGTTCTCACAAGACCTGATGGTTTTATAAGGTGCATTTTCCTCTTTGTTCAGCACTTCTCCTTCCTGCTATCATGTGAAGAAGGACGTGTTAACCTCCCCTTCCACCATGATTTTAAGTTTCCTGAGGCCTCCCTAGCCATGCAGAACTGTGAGTCAATTAAACCTCTTTCCTTTATACATTACCCATTCTTGGGCAGTTCTTTATGACTCATGAGAACAGACTAATACAATGATAAAGCACAAGAGTATAATAAATGATTAGAGACTACAATGTAGCAGAAAGTTCCTCTAAGAAGGTATACAAACTTATATTTATTAATCTTTTCTGGAAACAACTTTAACACATTACATTACCCCTGAGATGCATGTTTACCCAATTCTTAAAATATACCTTACTGTTACAAGTGATAAAGGGAATGAAACTGTCTACTCTAATGTATGCTAAAACTTCTTAAGAAGCAAAGGGGTCCTAGGAACTTGTGGAAAACTTTTAATTCCATTTATGGCGGTTAATAAAAATTTGAGTTGAATGTCAGCAAAAAATGTTGCCTAACCTTCATTAAAATATGCTCAAACTGACTTTTCAGTCATCAAAGTATGACTCACCTGTGGTATATATATCTTTAAAAGCTTACTGAAAGACCTGACTTTAAAAATATTTTTCTTCTATCAAAGTCCAACATGTTCACTGTAGAAAGTCCAGAAAATTTAAGACTATGAAGAAAATATAATCTCCCCTAATCTCACCTTTTAAATATGCCCAATATAGCTAACATTTATTGAGTACTCTTTAGGTCAGTGGTCTAAATTCTTGATATATATTAATTCATTTAACCCACATAAGCCTATGAGTTATGTACCATAATTATCTCCTTTTTACACAAGAAAATTGATGTAGAGAGAAGTTAAGTAACCTTAGTTATGTGGTCCAACAGCCAGTAATAGGAAGAACTAGGCATTCTGGTTGAAGGCTGCAAGCTCTGAATCATTACATATGCTGCCACTTGGCTGGGATTCTGCTACTTCTTTCCAGTCTTTTTTCTACATTATATATGCAATATATACGTGTTGGACTTCTATAGCATTTTTTTTAAATAACTATTAGCAAAGTCTCACCTTTACCAAGAAGACTTTCTAGATGTCTCCAAACCCATAGTCTCGTAAGTGGCTAATTTAGCAGTTTCAAGCATCTAGTATTTTACACTGTGGTGTTTAGCTCAATGTATTTGCACAGGTCACTGAATGCAGAGACCATATCTTATTTTATTTCCACTTTCCAATTTTCTGATACCATATAAATGTTTGGAAATGCTAGAAACCTATGGGTGCTTGACATAGTTTCAGCAGAGTTGTAAGCTAAAAGGTTGTATTTAAGTAATAATTTTCAAAAGAGCTTTGGAAATATTCTAGACCCCGAGCTACTGATAAAAGAGATGCCATTAGAACCTAAAATTATGAGGGGAAAAAAGAGAAGATAAGAATAGTCTGGAGTTTTTCCGCAGAGGGAACTATTAATGGGGTTCCATTAGGACAGGTCTTCACAGTTCTATAAACAACCTAAGGAAAAAAGTACACAATGAAATTCCCACTTTGATGGCTTTATTAAATAATTACAGGTAGAGAAAGGCAAAGCAAAAATGAAATCAGCAGAAATATTTTACAAGTCTCTCTAGATGACCAGAAAGCAGCAGGTAACCAGCACCTGGGCAAGAATACAAGGATGTGTTTGTTTACATGGTCGCCATGAGCCATAGCACCACGATCACACTGCCTGGGCGTCAATCCCAGGCCAACCATGTTGTCTCAGTGGATCTTCAGTAACTGATTGTTCTAGAAGATGTAAAGGTTAAATGTAAACAAATCTTCCACGTAGACCATGATATAAATAAAGGCATTTTAAGACTCTCTTGCTGGCCGGGCACGGTGGTCATACCTGTAATCCCAGCACTTTGGGAGGCCAAAGTGGGTGAATCACCTGAGGTTAGGAGTTTGAGACCAGCCTGGCCAACATAGTGAAATCCCCGTCTCTACGAAAAATACAAACATTAGCCGAGCGTGGTGGTGGGTGCCCGTAATTCCAGCTACTCGGGAGGCTGAGGCAGGAGAACTGCTTGAACCCAGGAGGTGGAGGTTGCAGTGAGCCAAGATCACGCCATTGCACTCCAGCCTGGGCAACAAGAGGGAAACTCTGTCTCAAAAACAAAGAAACTAGTTAAAGTTTTGTGTGCTTATCCAACCCCACACCGTTGGTGTGTGTCTTCCTACTGTGATTCTACTCCCATGTCCATTATTAAATTACACAGATAAGACCATATTATACACAGTATTTTTAAACTTGCTCTTTTAACAATGCATTTTGAACTGTTATGTATGTTTGGATTTTTTTTTTTTTCTATTAAGCCTTTAAAAGAGTGGCTTTTCTCCCAGTTCTATGGAGGTATAGCTGACAAATAAAAATAATTTAAGGTATACTAGTTGATAGGATAGTATGTGTATACATTGTGAAATCATCAAAATAAAGCTAATTAACATATCCATCACCTCACATGCTTTTTTCTTTTTGGTGTTGTTATGTATATTTGAATGATAAACATTCAAAGAACACCACTCTGTGGTGCCAAGATATTCAGCTTTATTGAATTTTTTCCATTGACTACCTTGAATTTCCACTATCTGGGTTTTTTTTTTTTTTAAATTACTGAAAAGACTGAGCTGATGAGATGCCCTGGCATTTAAAAATGCTATAAAACTATGTGCTTTTCTTCTGAGAATGAAATATCTGTTGAAGTTACTGTTAATCACAGCATTTTCTGAGGAGCTGATTATATGCCAGGCATCACTATGTGACACATTTTTTTCACAGATTTCAGAATGTGTGAGATTTGGTATGAAAACTAAACCCAATATTGTGCCTCTTCAAAACCTCCATAGCTGTATTCCCCATCTCCAATACATGCACACATACATACAAATAACAACAAAACAATGGAAACGATGTGAAAGGGAAGAAATAAAAGGGGGAAAAAAAAGGTTCACTTAGATTATCCCGTTCATTTTACAGCATGCCTGCCTACACTGGCATTTAGCAGCAATAACAAAAATCATTGCTAACCTTTACTGAGCCCACACTGGGTGCCAAGCACCTGGTGTCTCCTGACCAGCGCCTCTCTCTAATGGGGAGAGATGAGTGGAAGTCCCCACCACGAAGGATGGTGCTGAATTCGAGCCTGCTTTATCTCCTGTACCACCAGGGCCCCTTTCATTAAAGCCTCCACAGGTGATAATAACAGCAACCTCTTTCCTAGAAAGGTCATAATCTGGGGATCAGAGGGTTTAAGAAACTCTTTGGGGAAGGGAGGATCACACTGTGAAAAATCCTATTAGCTACTGCTGTAAAGTTTATGAAAACCAAGTTTTAATAAAATGTTCTACAACTTTAGCTACGTAAGAAAAAAAATGCAAACTGGACAAGAGGCAAATGGTTAAGATTGCTCAGAGATGTCCGAGTGCTTGGGACATAACAGTAATTCTGGGTACATTTACTGAGCACTTACTACACACCAGATACAAAGAGGAGAGAAACGTCACAGTCTGCACTATGAGGAATTGCCAATGTCCAACCATTCTGACCTGCAAGAAAAAGGAAGTTTCACGGGGCACACCACAGCAGTTCCAGTTTTGAGATTCTATCAACTAGGAAGTACTCAAAACATGTCAACAAAAGTCCCTGGATCTTTAAACTTCTTGACCACAGCAACTTTCTGATGAAAAAGCTTTTCCCTCAAAGGCTTTTAGTGTGTGGATTTTACTGAAGGCCATGGCAGAGTTTTTTCCATACCACATTAGAAGGGTTGTTCTGAGGGAAGACACTTATCGGTGGGGGGTGGGGAAGGGGTTGGTGGGAGGTGAGGGGAGTATCGGAGGATCTTTTTTTTTTTTTTTTTTAACAAAGCTAAAAGGCCCAGGTTCACTATCTGGCTCTGCCACTTCCTGGAATGCTAAAACACAAATAAGCTCCATCCACAAGAACAGTAGCTGCCTGAGGGCAGGGGCCTCCTGTGTCTTATTCTGTATACTGTGTCCTCAGTATACAGAATAAGGCCCAGCACAGGGTAGGCACTCAATATATGTTGAATAAATGAGCAAGTCAATAAATGAATAACTCTGGGTAAAATTCACTGGAGGAAGTTTAGCTTCTGTTTCTCCACCTGGCATGATACCACGGGCGACCCAGTGAGGGTATTAAATGGAAGATGTGTGTAGTGCTTCATTATCTGTAAACCAATATTACTGGAGAGTACGGACTTGTTGGAGGCAACACAAAATGAAGACAATCTCACCACCACACTACATCAAATGATCATCACTGTCTATAAGGCAAATTTCAAAGCCACTTGAAAGTACTTTTTGGATGGACTCACAGCTGTCTATCCTTAGATCATAAACGTGCTGGCTTGTTCATTTTGAGAAATAAATGTAACCAAATAAGCCAAGCACACTTGTGCCATGCCCATTCATCCATGAGGAAACAGCTTCAACACAAGTTTTTGGTAATGGCTTCCCCTGCCATGGGATTTCAGGTTAAGTTCAGATTTCAAGGTTTTGCAATACGTAATTTTCAGACTCCTTTCCAACCTGTCTAAAACGTTTTATAGTTGCCCTGAAGTATTTCAAAAATTCTGCTGAGAATGATTCTCCCATTTACATATAACACAAAATGTGTATGGTAAAATTTAAATGCAGTGTCTTCACGCTGAAGCTGAGCAATGACTTTATCAAATTCTGTATCCTGGAAGATGAAGCATGTTTCTGAAGATGCATGCTTGGAGTTGATGTAATTTATAAGTGAGTGGATGATTTTATTACACCGGAAGCATCCACACAAAGAAATAAAACTGGAAAACGCCCGAGTTCAGCAGCTGGAAGGTAAGCTGAAAACTCCCAGGTCCAGCTCTTCTCCCCACTACATGCCTATGCATTTTCACGCACCCAGGTTCTGCCTCTAAAAGGCACAGCACCACTCTGAATCAAGGAAACAAGCCAGGACGTGCAAAGATGAGGGCAGAATTCCTTTTACCCCACTCATGACAGCAGCCCAAGTAAGGAATACTAAGCTCTTGAATGGCTTTCCATAATTCATCATCCTAGAATAGAGGAGAAAAAATACCCCACAATCTCTCCCTAGCCGAACTCTGGAAATAGGTTGACTCATTTCATTTCTGTGGTTTTTTCAGAGTAAAAGCTCTGGAGTCTTCATGGCAGTAGTTTTTTTTTTTTTTTTCCTTAAAGCTTATAAGCCTTTCCTGATGAAGAAAAACTAAATACTCGAAAGAATCATTAAGTGCCAGCAGCATCAACGATACCACCATGAAGCCTGGTATAGCTGTGGGTGCCTCTGTCAAGGTCCCAGTGAGAAGATACAAGTCCCTGATGTATAGGCAGTCCCTTGGTAAGAATCTGGCCTGGAAAGTCTTGGAGATACAGTGCAGTGGCCTGTAAGCGGGTAGATGAGGGGGACCACTTCAAGGAGCTCCTTCTCGAGCTTCTGGTCCAGGTGCGGCCATCTGGTTCTATCAGCTCTCTGCTCACAGGACAGAGGGAAGAGGCTCAGCTGGAAACAACTGCATAAAGTCAAGTGGCTGCCTCCAAGAGATGCTGTGAGCCCAAACTCACTGTCACATGGGCTGTAAGTGGGATTAGTGCCTACTTCCATGGCTCCAGAAAAAGAGTAAAGACAGTCTTTTCTGTTGTTGCTGAAGCTGAGTCCACTGCAGACTCAGACCAGAGAAGGGTCAGGCCAGAGCCAGAGTCAACTCTGAAGCTTGCTTTTATTTACTCTTGGCAAGTCCCAACTTCCTGGTTCTAAGGGGAATGAAGTGGGGGAGGGTTAAAAGTCTTATAAAAAGGCTCCAAAGGCTTCTTGGACACCAAAGAGCTCTTACAAAACTACATTTTGATGAGCTACATGTAAATGAATCACAAACATATGGATTTCATTTCCTTCATAATACACAGGGGTTTCAGAATGAAGAGGTTGGGGAGTGCTTGCCGAGATAAGTCTGGGCTCTGGTGAAAACGTTAAAGCGGGGGAAGCTTCAGACATATGCTAAACCTAAATTAAGAGTAGGCCAACACTCCCACACCTGCACCCCTTCCTCTATGGGGCTTTGATATCCCAGCAAAACCTTAGGTGCTACATAGAGAGACAGCAAGCACTACATACCCAAATCTGACAGGCGCTTGGGGTCTGTGACTTTCTCTGATGATGTTTGAGGATCTGGAAGTTTCTTGTAACCAGCTCCAAAACATTGAATATTTTGCTGGCTGCTGGGAGTCATGAAGCAGAAGATACAGACATTTTATTTCCCCAGATTCCACTAAAGAGGATGCAGGCAGCATTTTCCTGAGGCGAACACTCCGTAGGCTGAAGCAAAGGAGGGATCCTACTTTAGAGCACTCACTAATTTGAGGCTCTTTGTAGCACACACCCTGGAGCTTTGACTGTCTTGCAGAGAGCTCAACCTAATTGACTTCCCTGGGATGCAGGCTGGAGAGGGAGTGGGCTGACATCCATATTGTAAGATTGGTAATCTTGGCGTCTGCCTTTTCACACAAGCATTTATTAAGCTAATGAATTATGAGGGGGCAATAAAGAAGCTAGGAGTAAATGAGGTTTCTGCAGGGAGCCACTTGATAGGGTCAATCACTCAACACCTGTTTTAGTTAAAAATTAAATGGATTGTTTTAATTTTATATATCAGAAAGCCAGTGTGTCTGAGTCAAGAAAATAGATGGTTGCCAAAGAAAGAAAAGATAAAACAAAAGCAGGACAACAGATGCTGGTGAAGACATAAGGAAAAATGGAAAACAGACAAGTGTTACAAAGGCAGTCATGAGAACTGATGAGAAAGAACTTTAAAACAGCTGGAAAAGACAGAAAATGGTGCAGAAAATGGCATCTGCTCCATGCAAGGCACAAGGCTGGCTGTTAGGAAGAACATAAAACATCACAAAAGCCATTTTCTTTTGATAGGTCAAATGGTTGGTGGCATATCTCTTCTCACCTCTGAACACAACTACAATCACTTTCTGTTGATAATAATGTTAAGCTTAATTATACAGAGGCTGCACTTGAACATTTCCTTCCTTACAGCTAAGTGATGCCATTATTTTTCATTTAATTGCAGAATAAGGGGTGCTCTGTTCGTGAAGTCCAGGAATTGCTAATATAACAATGGTGAATGCAGTGGCAGTGCACGACTTCAATTTTCATGATTACTATTCATTAGAGGTCTGTCAAATGGATAGAATAGGCTCTTTTCTTCCCTATCAGCAAGCAAAGGGCAATTTACCCGAGAAAAGTTGCATGGCAGGAAGAAAGAGTGAATCAAGTTGCACTGTCTGCTGAAAGCTTAGGTTCAAAGTCCAACCCTGCAAGCCCAAATCCCAAGTCTTTGGACACAGAACAGCTGCTTATACAAGTTCACACTTCCATAAAATCAGGTGAGGACAAATGGATGATGATGCAGCAAGTACACTCCTGGTAACTGGCAAAGGTGGCATCCTTTGATGCCAAACATTTCATAATGGCTTTTTTCACTCAAAGACGGAGAGAAGTGTTTGGAAAAGGAAATGAACTGGAAGTCCCAAGAATTGCAGAAAGAGAAATTTAGGGTGTGCATTTAAATGAGAAATTGATATGTCTCATCACAGACTGTACAATCCACAGGAAAACTGCCCTCTTTAGGGGGTCAGTTATCACGTTTGTTTGAGTCACCTTCGCGCTTCTGTGCCATATTTCATGCTGCCCAGGGAATTATTCATCGCATCTTAAGCTACATATCTCAGTAAAGCTGCAGAATCCATAGGTAATTTGTGAATCTTAGTAACAATTCTATAGATCCTTATAGCATTTTTTATTTAAAAAACCAACTTCTCACTTGCCTTTTATCCATGTCCTTTCAGATCCTGGGTCCTGGCTGCCTGTTAGTGTAGATGTTGGCTTAGGAAACAAAAGGTATGGTCCAACTTGCCTATGAACCGGGAAGCATAATATTTTAATATTTGTGCCTTAAACAGTTGTTTTACTTAAACGCACAGGAAATCCTGTCTTTTTTCTTGTTATGAAATCTTATAAAGCTACTGGAAAGATCCCTGTAGGCCAGTGGTTTTCAAAGTGGGTTCCCAGAACTAGCAATAGCAGAATCGCCTGGGAACTGGTTAGAAATGCAGAGTCTCGCCGCCACGCGCCAACCCCCAGACCTAATGAGCCAGAAATTCTGGGGTGTGGCCCAGTGGCCTGTGTTTTAACAGGACCTTTAGGTGATTCTGCTGCACGTTCAAGTTTGAGAATGGCTGCTCTAAGGCCCTGGTTCTCAATCCTGGCTGCACATTATAATCACCTGGAGAGTTGTTCTTAATAACAATCAATACCTGGTCTTACCCTAGACCAATTAAACCAGAAATCTCTAAGGCAGGGCCCAGGCCTCAGTCTTTATTTTAAAAGCCCCCCAGCTGATCTGACTGCAAAGGCAAAATTGAAAACCACTGTTGTAAGCAGACCTGCCCTGTGCAGCTTCAAGCGAAATCTCATAGCAGCAGACATTGCCAATAACTGCAAGTAGTTGCCCCAAAGCAACTTACTATTATTGATTAAATGCTGCTTTCTAAAAAATGAAGGCATACCTGTATATGGGGCTTCTACCCAAAGATGTCCTGGTCTAACATCAGGTTTGTGAATTATAAAGAAATAGAAGTGCCAATGATCTGGGTAAGGAAAGGATGAATAAACTGAAACAGACGCAAAACCAAACTAAAACAAAAAACAGGCTGTTTCAGGAAACAGCAGATTTGTTGGAACAGGGTCATATAGACAGCAATACTCTGAAGTGTCTCTGCCCTAGAGAAGCAGAATGGTGCAGAATGTTATTTTTCTTTTAAATGTTTACGATGAGAGTATTAGAAAGAAAACTAGTTAAAATGGAACAGTACAGAACATCGCTGGATGCTTTCAGGGAATACCGTATGTTTGAAGTTGTAAAAACTGTGATGTCATTCATTTAAATTTGAGTGAAACAAGATCACTTGGAACAAGTAAACCAGCTAAACATCCCTGTATGTGCAGGGCCAAAGGTGTAATATTGCCAATTTTTAATTTAGGTTTAATTTTGTCACTCCTGTTGTGGCTTATTAAGAAAATGTATTTTTTTGAGAGGTGGATACTGCAGTCTGTAGGGGAAAATGATACACTGTCTTGGATGAGCTTTGAAATACTTCCGTATAGAAAGAAAAAAGGGAGGGAACCAAGAAAAGTCAATGTAGCAAAAAAAAAAAAAATTAGCTTTGCCAAATGAAAGTAATAGCTACCATTGTTTAATGTTCCTTTGCCATCATTTGAAACTTACAGAGGCCAGGTGTGGTAAGTCACACCTGTAATCCCAGCACTTTGGGAGGCTGAGGTGGGGGCATCACTTGAGCCCAGGAGTTTGAGACTGGCCTAGGCCACATAGTGAGACTTCGTCTCTACAAAAAAAATAAAAAAATTAGCTGGGCATGGTGGCATTGGCACATGCCTGTGGTCCCAGCTGCTTGGGAGGCTAAGGGGGAGAATCATCTGAGCCTGGGAGGTCAAGGCCGCAGTGAGCTGTGACTGCACCACTGCACTCCAGCCTGGACAACAGAGACCCTGTCTCAAAAAAAAAAAAAAGAAAAAACCAAACTTATATAATTATTTCCCCACTTCTAATATTAGAAGCCTACAGAGAAAATCCTGAAAGTGCTAAAGGTTCATATTTTTGAGATGCTATCTCCTTGAAGCAGTAGATTAAGCCTATGGTTATACCTGCCTGTGACTTTATTTTTCATAGCAACACAAAGGCCATTGTCTTTCCACTGTTGTACCTGTGAAAAGCCTGAGGCCTGGAGAAGGTCAGTAATTCTCAATGCCACACTGCTAGGCAGTGGCTGAGCTGAAATACCCATGCCTGTCCAAGTGACTAATGCCTATGACCTTCCATCCCCCTTCACTGCCTCTTCTTCCTTGTGGACAGTCCTGAGTTTAGGGTCAGCACTACAAAAGGAAACACTCCAATCACCTGGGGCACATTCCTTTTCTCCTTCTCAAGTCCTCCTTTCTATCCTCCCACTCATCTCAGGACCTCAGTTTCCCCACCTAAATGTTGACTTTTAGGTTTCATGTGGGAATTAAAGGTGTGTGTGTGTGTGTACCTATATACCTTAGAACAGTCCCTGGGAAATAGCATTATATACATAATCACTATTATACTTCTTCTACCCTAGGAACTTTCTCACCACTCAAAACTTTCTCCCTTCATGAAGTGCCTTCATGATTAACTATAATTGGATAATAACTGGACTAAGTAGCAGATTCACTGAGTTGTTTACATAATTATCTCATGCATTCCTCATGACCCTGTAAAATTGGGGTGTTTTCTTCTCTGGAAGAAGTACAAAATACAAAGAACATATATTTATGGTGTGTATGAGGTTTTTGTGCATGTGAGTGTGTGTGTCCACAGTAGCTTTCAAAAGAACAGTCACTCTTAATGCGATTCTGGAGCACATAAGAGAAACATGATGAAAACATTACTGACAAGGCATCACCACGTTAGTGAATTCTAATTGGAACTATCTAGATGTCTGTTTATGGATTATTTGCCCAAGGAGAATACGTGCTAGTCCTTGGAAGAAGTATGATTAATAAATACTGTTTAGGATTTGAAGATACTCAGATAGGTGTTTGGAAAACAGATCTTCAGAAGGAAGGTAAATGTTTCTATTAGAGTATAAACAACATAGTCCTACCAAGCACAGTTGCTCAGTGTGATGACTCATCATGCAGCTTCAGCCTACTTGAGACTCACTAAGGATCATCACACAACAATAACACAACCTACTACGTGCTCACCATGGTGGCTTGATTCCCTGGTGAGGAGAGGAGTATCAGGTGACCCAAGTCCGAATAATTTAAAGAGGGAAAGCCAACATACAAAATAGAATAATTAAAGGTTAGGGTAGAGACTACAAGGAAGGGAAAGTGTTTTGAAAATGTAAAACATTTCATGTTTGACTCAAAGTAAGCGGACATGTCTTAACTCCAGAAATAGCCTATAAAAATGCACCAACATGGGAAGGTCATGCACCAAGTTAAGAATAGTGCTTATGCTTCTGATAATTAACATGGTTGACACAATGATCTCATTTATTCCTCCTGACTCTGAGGTAAGAACTATTATCGGCCAGGTGTGGTGGCTCACGCCTGTAATCCCAGCACTTTGGGAGGCCGAGGCAGGTGGATCACCCGAGGTAAGGAGTTCGAGACCAGCCTGACCAACATGGTGAAACCCTGTCTCTACTAAAAAATACAAAAAATTAGCTGGGCATGGTGGCGCATGCCTGTAATTCCAGCTACTCGGGAGGCTGAGGCAGGAGAATCACTTGAACCTGGGAGGCAGAGGTTGTAGTGAGTTGAGATCACGCCGCTGGTCTCCAGCCTGGGCGTGACAGAGCAAGACTCCATCTCAAAAAAAAAAAAAAAAAAAGAACTATCATCCTCATTTCAGAGACAAGGAAACTAAAGGTCAGCAAAGCAAAGTAGTCCAGACCCAGTATTTGAACTCAAGCCCTCTAATGTCACAGTTTATATCCTTAAGAATTCTATGGTGTGATTTCAGAACACGCAGGCAGAAACATCAATACAGGTTGGAGGAGTGGGCCAAGGTGGCAGGGAGTAGCTTATCTTGAGCTCTGGCAAAGTAGTGGCAGCATTTGGATAGGTGAGGAAGGCATGGACAGGGTGACAGGAGATTCTGGAATATGCACGGCAAACATACGACCAGGAAGTTCATGCTGGCCAGAGCCACAGAAGGCATAAGGACTCATGGAAACAAGAATGAGAAAGAATGGGGCTTGAAGGAAGAAATTGACAACTGTATACAACTATCTCACTGGCAGCTGGAGGTGCAAAGTAGAGGCCCATGAGATCTGGATATCTGATCATGACCAGCACAGAGCTGCTGAGTGAAGGTTATATACAGCCTTACATGGAGAACAGAGGGCCAAGGACTGATGTGGAGAATGGCCACCACTTAGGTCAGAAGAAAGGCCTGGTGAAGGGGAACGTGTATTTTTACAGTCTTATATATACCCATGAGGTTCCACCCGGATTCAAATCCAGCTATGCAGCTTACTAGCTGTGACACTGGCCAAGTCACAGAACTTTTCTGCGCCTCATTTTACTCAAATATAAAATGAGAATAAGAAGGTATATAAGAATATCTATCTCACAGGACTGTTGAGAGAGGACACACACACACACCACCCCCCAAGATGAGAACAAGGCCAGGCACAGATAAGTGCTCTGTAAGTGTTCGCTTGCTGCTGTTGTCATCGTCATCATCATCATCATTGTCACTCTTGACAGAAGTGTGGTCCACAGCATTGTTTGCAACAGTGAAAAATGAGAAACAAACCATAATGTATGTTCAAAGGGAACGGCTAAGGAAATAAATATCTATACTATGGATTGTCACACTGCAGTTTTCAAAACTGAGGTAGAGACTTCTATATCCCAACTTAGAAAGGCCCCGAAGACATAAAGATAAGAGAAAAAAAATAAGCCAAATTCCAGAATTTTCCTCCACACTCACGGGCAGTGACTATGCTCTTTCACACATTCTCCGTGTCTTGGTAATTTATTGGTAGAATGAGTTACAAGAAGTTCCAGGAAGGATAGGTGTCCATGATGATCAAACTACCAGATTCTTAAAACATGTTGCTTTTACATCATGCCAAATGGGTGAACCAGAACAATTCTGTTCTAGGTGACTTTTGGAGAGCATGTCTAATAACAATGAGATTTTTCTCTTACATTTTTCCACATGATGAAGTCTGAGCCCAAGGCCTCAGTGGCAGGGAATGAACTAGATTCCAACAGGCCTGACTGGCTGTCGCCTATTTTAATCACCAGACAAAGCAGATAAGTTGCAGGGGGGAGAGAAAAATTAAACATGTCTGTTTTTGCTTTTCAGAGGCAATTAGGGGATTTATAGCCAAAGTGTTGTTATTTTTTGAATCAGAGCCAGTAATTTTTTTTTCTTTCAGAGAGGATGATTATACTATAATCACTGACATTTTTAAGGAACATTTTGGAGCCATAACTTTGTTTCCCTAGAACAAGCACTAGTTACTAAAACTTGCCATGTCACTTGGGACGAGGAAGAAAATTTGAGTGCGAGGCCCTGGGGAAGCTCTCAGAAGAAACACCTTTGTTCTCAAAGTAAAACAACAGAATAAAACAGCTGCAATGATTATTGAAATGCAGAGCCAAACTCTGAATCCACAAACCTGTAGGGAGAATCCTAATTTGCAGAGATTCCTACAGTCCAGGATGTTTAGAAAGAATCCAACTCTCTAAAGTAATTAAAACTTTCCCACTGACATTTTGTTAAAAGCATTATTCTCTTTGGTATACCCTTTCCTTATGGAAAACAAGGATTGTCTTCAGGTTTGCTCCAGTATGATGACCTCCAATTCCACATTGCTTGAGTCTCAACCAACAGCATGTGTACCAAGTCCTATGCTTTGGGGAGGTAACACTGACAGAAAATATACCCAGTGAATTTAACAGCAGCAGAAGAGAAAGCTCTAGGAAAAGATCGAAGTTCAGGATTGGAACTTTGGAGAGGTAAAAGGAAAGTCAATGGTAACCTTGGTTTCCTATTTCTGAATTGAAAACAGCTATCTAAACTGTAGAAAAATAAAAAGAATAGGCTTAAATACAAGACTATCTATAGCTGGATATACATCTTCCTTCCACATCCTTATTGTCCTTATATACATAAATTCAGTTGTAACTCCAGTACTTAACACATGCAGAGTACTGTGTTAATAACTGAAGAGGGTGATTCAGAAAAGGCAGTAATTACAAAATATGCTTAAGGATTCATAAGAGAAAATTCCTAGAAATGCTCCCTATGTCCCAATTTTCTTTCCTTAATTCACCACTGGCTGAGAAATCCTCTTAACTTTCAATATCCTCATCTTTAAAATGAACATAATAATTGCCAACACACTCTTTCCTCTTTGAAATTCGTCTAGTGGCTTAAACATGAAGAAAATCTCATATTTAATAAGTAATAATCATAATCTATGAAAGTTTTCATTTGAGAAAATATTTAAATAGAAAGTTAAGATTTTTTTTCCAAAATGGTTTCAGAAACTAAGGATATAAAAGTTATATAAAAGAGCAAATTATTTTATAATAATTATATTGAAATATAATAACTATATAATACAAATAGTAATTTGTCCTTTTCCTGTTGGAAAATATAATGCTACCTCACCCAAAAAGAGCTCCCAAAATTTTCATATATATTTTATCAAAAGATTTCAGAAAGCTAAATAAAGCAAAGAGAGGTAAAATGACCTTCAAAAGGTCATCTTTTCCTTTGATGAATTTTTATAGTGGACTTCAGGATGCCAGGTATGGGGCCTGGTGCTGGGGATAGAATGTTGGATAAAATACGAGGAGGAAAATATTACTCAAATAATCATGCTAATACATAACTAGAAACTGTGGTAGGGACAACCACCCAGTGCATGGAGATGATTTCATGCCAGGAATCAAAGGTAGCCCCGAAGAATGACATCTGAGCAACTCTTTGAAGAACACCAGAGGTCAGGCAGCAAGTCAACCGCAGCGAGTCAGGAACTCCAGTATATTCCAGCCCAAGGGTCTTCCCCACTTGTCTCTTTCAAGAATGCTGGAGGCTGCGATTCGAGGAGTACTCCTGGAATTCCACAGTGGAACCCTGAACCTGACTGAGGAGCAGCCTTCCCTCCTGGCAGCTGCCCCTTGGAATCTGCCTGTCTTCCTCTTTCCAGCCTCTCCCACGTGCCCCTGGGACTGTCTCCCGTCCTGTCCCTCCTATTACTGAGACTTTACAACAATGAGATGCCTAGCAGCAAGGCTGGTGCTCATAGATGCAGAGAGGGTGTATCCATCCTTCTTTCCCAAATCCCCTCACCACTGTGCCCAGACCCTGCACAGAACTTGGTCAAAGGCTCTTCCTTCTTTCACCCTGTTCTTCCAGCAGCTGCACCAGGAAAAGTCTCTAGGGCCTCAGCCTTCCCTCTCACAAGGAAAAGGCCAAGAGCTGGAGTTCCTGAACTCAAAAACAGCTCAATGATGGGAAGCCAGCTGCTTTAAAAAAGAAAAAAACACAAGTACTCTTCATAAGACCTATTCCATTTCTGAGGGGTGTGTCATATTAGAGACAACAGCTGCTTCAAGTTAATAAAATCTGAAATATCTTCGCTTGGAACCTGATCACTAGTTTTTAAGTTGGATTTCTGTGACTATTTCTCATCTTATGATATGAATTCTTCATTCTTATGTGGCAATAGAATTGAGCATGTGGTTATTCTTTATTCCCATTTTAGGTTAACAATGATACACTTTAAATCCAAGGCCTCATATTACAAACTATGTAATCAAACTAATGGCCGTAAATAACAGAAAAGTAATTACAAAGCTGGAATTTATCTCAGCACTTTTAACCAATTAATCTCATGGACAATTTTCTGCCATTCTGCCATTCACTATTTAAAGGCTGTATCTTATGTCTTATGACTAACATTAAATTCTGAAAAATATTTAAAGATATGGGAGACTATGTTGTTATGATTCAAAGGGTATGCAATTTAATAAAATTTTAAAACATCATTTAAAATCACTTAACTCTGTAATCAGTGATTTTAGAACATTAAATACCATTTACTTCAACTTATGTCTTGCAGACAAGAACAAGAAGCAAAATACAAAACTCAAGAGTTAAATGGTATGACCTCAATTTTTTTCTATGCATAAAAGAAAAAAACACACCAAAATATTAAGTGGTTAGCTTTGGGATGTAGAATTTCACTTTGTCACATATTTTTCTGTATTTTCTATAAAATGAAAATGCATAATTTTTACATTAAAAAAGTTTATATCGGCCGGGCGTGGTGGCTCAAGCCTGTAATCCCAGCACTTTGGGAGGCCGAGACGGGCGGATCACGAGGTCAGGAGATCGAGACC
>NW_016828762.1:1214267-1219204 GCF_001698545.2 Rhinopithecus bieti | reverse complement strand
TACATGTTTTTTTCTTTAGGACTGAAAAAAATCAAATACAGAAATCCTGTTGCCAAAAATAGCCCTCTGTAGTATAACCAGTTATGTTTATGTAATGCAAATAAAATCTTTGGCTAGCTCTATATCATGGAGGGAAAGCTGCTGGGTATGTGAAAAAAAAAAATTCTCCAGGAGCATATCTGGAAAGTCAGCAGGGAGATAATTTAAAAAACAAAGTACTAAATATCAATCTTAAATGTCCTAATTTTTGTAGTGTGATCAGTTTCTTCTAAGGTATAAGTATCACTGCAAGGTTCAAAAATATTGTTTGGAAAACTAAATTTTCTTTATCATTAACAACTCTTCCCAGAACAAATTATGGTATACTCTCATGTTATGGTATCTACTCCAACAAAACATATATATATGCAAAAGTGGATAAACTAGATGATTCATCCTTCACTGGCCTTTTTGCAGCAAGAGACACAGCCACCCAGACACAGAAATGTGAATGAGCAAACTCTCCTTTCTCCTCTTTTTCCTGTTCAGTCCCGCTCCCTGGGTCAGGGGCTGGGACCCAGAGGACCTGATAAGGAAAGGGAAAAGTAGGTCTCTAAGCCTTTGGAGAATCCATTCCAAGACAAACACAGCAGCCTCTCTCAATTCCTTGCAAATGCAAATGGCAGGAGAGGGTAAACTGAGAACTGTAATTAACTAAATATGCTGTGTAAACTTTACAATAGCCTCTTAATCATGGACTCTCTTAAGCCTATGAGTTTCGACATTAACCCTACAAGCCAGGAACAGCCCAGAGCTGCACTGTTTGACAGCCTAAGCAAAGGGGATCACAAGTGCTTCCAAGGACATGCATCTGCTCTGCTTGGCAAGCTGCGGGAGGCTTCAAGTTTACCCAAGAACTATTGATGGAATTGACCATATGCATTTTACTAGGCTAAGAATTCAAGAGAAATGCTATAGTAGTGTTGAGACACAGTTCCTATCCTCAATAAGACCCCAGGCACACCAAGCAACTGGAACACCCAAGCAGACACAATTAACCGCAATTAGTGGGATGGCGGGGGTTGTCACAACCTTTCTCTGGCTGATGCCTTTCAGTGGGTTTGGAATTAATATTATGCCCAGTTGACAATGTCGTTCTCAACCTGAAGGCTTAACTGAGAAAGAGTTACTCAAAACTATGGGTTTTGTTTTGTTTTAAATACAGTTTCACAGTTTGGCCCAGTAATGTGTAGAATTTTATTTTCTTTTGTCTCCAGTGCCATTTTATGGAAAGGGGTGACAAAACCCATCAATGATAATGATATTAATAAAAGATGAGATTATGATATTCAATGAGGTCTAATCTACAAAATATGTTGACACAAGAATCCAAACAAGAAAACCTTCCGAACTAGTCTCAGGAGTCTATACTAAGGAGAACCTCTCTGTTTGGTGTGAAAGTGTCTTAAACGCCTCTCACACACTTGCTAGTCTCCCTCTTGCACATGAGTTTCAGGCCTTGGAGCCTTCAGTTGATCTGAAGATGTTGTTTTTCACTGCACATCAAGGCCACTTTCTAGTTACTGCATGTGATACTTGTTTCCTATTTATGTAAGAAAGAGACGGTTTGCTTTTAAAATAAGTTTACATTTTAAAAGAGGGGATTTAAATAAAAATATTAAATAACACGGATAACAGAAGGATGGATGGTGGTATCTGAATGACTGAAGTTTGGCCAAGGCCGGAATATAGTTTCAATGTGTGTGCAATTAAAACAAAGCAAAATGAAAGCCTAAACAACTAGAAACTATCTCACCACAAAATTATCTTAGTTCTTCCTTACAGTCAATATTTACATTCCCAGAGAACATGTGAGCACACAGTTCATTTACAAATCACATACACTATTTTCTGTCAAGGGCGGGAGCAGCTCTGCCATGCCCACTGTCACTGACATGACGTAATTAGCATGGGTTATGTTAAAACTTAGGTTTCTGCAGGGGACATCTCCCAGAGTCTGCGCCAGACAGTGCCTGCTCTCGAGAGAACCAACAATCTGTAGGTATGAACATGACTTTAATCCAATAAGGCCTGAAACCTTTTCCTCAAAATCTTTTCCTGAAAACCCTCAACAGAAGAAAAACATTTTGGAAGAGCTCCTTTTATGTGCCAAAGCTATGCTGGACAATTTTCACAAATCTGCCAAGTTACAAGCATCTTATGACTTACCATTACTACTGTCCCCATTTTACCGATGAAGAAATAGGCCAGGAAAGAGAGGGTGAGTGGAATAAGGGATAGAATTCAACCTCGAGGCTGAGTGCTCCCATCCCCCAACAATACAAGGTGTGTTTGGGAGCAAAAGCTCTGGAGCACAATATACAGATGGAGAAACAAGACCTTCCATAAGAAAATTTGCACCACTGTTTATGTGGTGGGAGAACAGGGAAATCATTTAAATGTGCCTGCTCAATGGCATGCCAGACACATTTTGCTCCATTGAGAAATACTCAACCTACTCATCATTCAAAGGGGTTAAAATGTTTAAATGCACCTTTGCATACTCAATTGTGTCCGCCCCTTCTCCCATATTCTTGGGAAATGTTCAGCAGATGGATCCCTTTGCATCAGCATCAGATTAATTTTGTGGAGATGGAGATTTTAGAACACAGATATTTCTGTATTTAGCACAACCATGGCTGAGCATTACTTGTGATCCAGAAAACACCATTATTAGGAGTAAAAGGTTTCCTAATGCAGAAAGCCCCCTAGGCTCCAGGTGACTGACAATGAGTCACAGCTCTTGCCCATGAAATGAGTTTGGCACATTTGTACACTAAAGTCTATTTGCTAGGTCTAGATGGTGTTGGTCAGAGAAGCAGGGAAGACAAGGGAAGGGGAGAGAAGAACAAGCAACTATGTAAACAGCTCATCCAGGGAAACCATGTAAAAATTAAGTGCATTTGCCTATTAGCAGAACATAACCACATAAAGAGATCAGGGCAATAAACTTTACACACAAGACTTTCTCACCTTCAGTTAGGATTCTTTACTTCTCATTGATCTACTGGATGGTTGAATATACAGTTTGTGATTTAAAATCCTAGAGCTGCAAGCAGTATAACTGTTTTGTTTTTACCTTTGCCAAACTGCTCTGGTGAATCTGCTTTTAAGGAGAGGTGGCAAACATTCAGAAAGCTGTCAACCTTTCAACCATTAGGGTTCACCCCCTCTTAGACAAACTCCCATACTTTAACGGTCATTACTGTTGTGACCAGGGCAAGCTGCATTTCTGTCCAGTGGCTACAATGAAATGAACATTCCAGCTGATTCCACAGCATGTTAAGAAGGGAAAAGGTTAATGTACTCACCGGGGAAAGCTGGGGTGCCTCAGAGGTTTAGAGCTTCCACGGATGTTGTTTCTATTCAGTAAGAGAGACATCTCAGGTGTATCCTAAACATTTGGATGCATAAGCACGGAAGCTTTATTACTCAGCAACTGACTTTGCTTGTCCGTTCACTTGCAAGGCTATTATCTAAGAAAGGCTGAACTGAACTACTGTTGAAGAATGATGCACTCACATGGTGAGGACAGGAAAGGAAGCTGTGGTCTTCACGTGCATCTTCACATGAGGCTCCTCACATGCGGATGCTTGTGCACTTGTCTACCCCATTTTCTGAGGCACGTGTTTGGGCCAGAACTCCTGAAATCCCACGTCTCAATTCCCGGACAAGCAAACTTAAAAAAAATCCTCTTTCCTCGATTTTTACTGTGATTTGAAACACATAATCAGAACTTGGTACAATTAACATCACAAAGAAACCCCCCCCTTTTTTTTTTGGCTGGAAAAGCTATTTGTTTTTCATTAGGAATTCATGTGAGCTTCCTGAATTTCAAGAAGATACATCTGCTCCTTAAATTTCAGTGCCAACACTAAGAAATTTATGAATTCTGGTCAAAAACCATCTTTTGATCTGATTTGATTCACAGTTTCTAAAACAGAATAGAAAAGCCTAAATCCCCATCACACTCACATGTATAGAGATGTATGAACTGACATCTCAGTATTCCCTCCGTACCTCTCTCTACTGCACGCAGTGGGTGCTAACTGAGCCTTGATACATTAATGTCCAACAGATAAAAAAGAGGCACGAGAACACCATTAACATCACCAGGGTCAGTGTTTTGTACATAGGACATCCAGTACACGACAGGCATGAGATGCCTCTCTTAGGAAACTGACCTGAGAAACCCCTGGCATTAGGAGCTGTTTCATTAGATTGAAATTAGATGTGGTTTCCAGAGTCCCTTTAAAAGAATAAAACAAAAAATCTCCATTCCCTCTAAACTACATACAAAGTATATCATTACTCAGACCTCATTTTGCTTTTGGTGAAGTTGTATCACAAAACCATTCTCCCGTCCACAAATCTATATTTACCAAGGTCAGCCCCGTTAAATGCATGCCATCTACATTTTCTGGACTTCATGTAGTGCAAATGCTTCTGAAGCTTACATAATTTGGGGTACAATGGATTCATATGGGGCCCACCCCCATCCCACCATCAAAGCCTGAATAGATAGCACAGCTGTCTATTCACTGAAATTTAAGGCTTCTGTACTTCATTTGGTTTGCTTCCTCTTCCTTTAAGTGATACTGTCAACATAAAACATTTCTAAGTCAGTGTAACCCTTTTTTTCTATAAATGGAAAATATATTTTCAGACTTTCTGGTGGTAGTTATTTAACCATGGGCTGCAACTTGCCAAATTATATTTTCTTTTTTTTTTTTTTTTTTTTTTGGAACTCCAGCTCTGTTGCCCAGGCTGGAGTGCTGTGGTGCGATCTCTGCTCACTGCAAGCTCTGCCTCCCAGGTTCACGCCATTCTCCTGCCTCAGCCTCCAGAGTAGCTAGGAATACAGGCGCCCGCCACCATGCCCGGCTAATTTTTTTTTT